>NW_009601842.1:23667-43057 GCF_000690535.1 Cariama cristata | reverse complement strand
CTCCGGTGAGCACTTGCAAGCTGGCAGTTGCAGACTGCTTTTGCTCTGTTGCCAGACTAGTTTGGGTCTGAAATGCTGACAGTCAACAAGGCTCTCCCCCAGGAAGCCAGAGATGTGGCAGAGTGGCACCCTCCCCCCCACCGGATTTTCATCTCGTGCTGGGAGCTGGGAACAGATATAAAGGGGATCAGAGCTGCTGTCAGCTCAGTTTGGGTTTGCCCAGCAATGCTGCAGCACCTGATGGGATGCATAACCCTATCTTCTGTCAGGGAATGGACAGAGATGGCTGTTTGCTGCCCAGATGTCAGAACCACCACGCCTGCTTTATCATCGCCATCGCCTGGCAGACCTCAGGCCGAACGACACCTGGGACACACCAAGTCTCGACCACTCAACGTCGAACCAAGTGGGCAAACCAGCCAAAACGCCCGTGGCGCTGAGCCTTGTGAGCGCAGCCAGGACTGGTTGCCCAGTCCCACAGCAGAGTTGAACGTTCCAAATACTTTGAACAGCTCCTTATCAGCAAAGTGGCTTTACACCAGCTCAGCATTTCACAGTGTTTATAATCTGGTTCCCTTAAATTGGATTGGCAACCTAGCTGAGTCACAGCCTGAAATGGAGAGTGTCTCTCTGTCAGCACAGGATCTTTTCTGCAAGACCCACCCAGCCTGAGATCAGCAAGTTGCATAAGCCCACATCTGACAACAAGTACACTCCTATTGCCACTGAAGTTAACGGTACTGGGAACATGTTTAACACTGGCTGCCTGTTTGACTATGCGACCGAAACAGGACCTCAAAATACAGATCCTGCCAGCTTTGTGCAACCTGTGGGTGCTTTCGGTAATATCAGCCCTCTGTTATACGGTCCACAGCAAAATACCAGCTCTCCTCACCTTGACTGACTTCAATCCATCAGCCGCCAGCCACAAACCAAACATGAGCAAGTCTTCACAAGCATCCTGATCATTGTGGCTACAATCTACCTTCCTTCTCCACTTAGAGGCACTACCAGAGCACAGCTATGGTCATGGTGGAGGGGGTGTGTTTGGGCCCAAGGGAGATGCTGAAGTTACAAAACTCAAATCAAGTCTGCAACCAAGGCATGTTCTCTTCCAACACGGACCTTGCTCCAGATCACTCTGGTTCAGTGTGACACCACCATCATGCAGAAAAGCAACTCCTTCACCAAGATATTTCTAGGTAAAATTTACTGAAGGTTACATAGAATCACTGTGACCCATAAGCTTGACTCCATACAGAAAACATAACCAAAAATACTCAGTGAATCAGGGCAAACAAGGGCTGCTCTGCTGTATAAGAGAGCTCACAGGGTGGGAGAGCAGGCTGCGCCTGCAGAAGGGAGTGAGCTAGGGAAAGCCTCCACCGAAGCAACTGGGGATCTGGAAGGAAGCTCACCCCACGGACGGCAACTTAGCTAAAAGTGAACAGCCTCTGCCACTCATGGAGAGGAGCAAAAAGCGCTGGCCACTCAGCCATCAGCCTGCAGGGACAGCCTGCAATGTTAGTTTCGTTAGTTTATCCAGTACTGACTATCATTAGCTATTGATGCTTATATGACTATTAGTTTCATTCTTGTTATATAAAACCAGCTGCTAAGGGCATGAGAAAAGGAACCTGTTCCAGGCATAGGACCATTGGCCTAGTTAAGCAAGGAAGGCGTTTCAGACGTCGGAGCTCTTGGGATCATGCCCACCTGCCACAGCAAGGATGACTCTGCTCCCAAAATGCGCATCTTGTCCTCGTCAGTGCTGCTCACTATAGGTCTCTAAAGAACAACTTCATTTCCCTCAAACCAGGGGTTTGGTGGTAGGGGACAAGCCCAAGTCCCTTCTGCCTCATGTACCTGGAATCAGTGTGCATTGATCTGCTCAGGTAGGAGAAAAAAGAAGAAAGGGTGTTTCCCAACCTACTCCCTTGTTACACACCTCAGTACAGTTACACCAGAGGAGAATCAGGCCTTCAGAAGAAAACAAAAATAAGAGAAAATAAGGCAATTGCTGTGCTATCCTAATGAAACGGACTGAATTCTCTGGCCTTACCATTACATTAAACACTAGATGATTCAATTGAATTTGACCTCCCCTCATGAGGCAAGGCTATTTCCTCTCCTGCTTTCTTACAGTAACTCAGATTTGTCCATGTCCTATTTTTGGTATCTAAATTAAGAATATTGCTCATAACCAGATTATATGGCATTTATTCTGAAGAGTAAGAGATACTGATACAGCTAAAAATTCAATATAAACACCCTGTGGATGTAAGCCATGACATTTATATACCAGATTAATAAGCACTAAGAGGAATTTCTGATGTAAGGCACATGACCCTCCCTTCATTTTAAAGGCAATTATTTTAATACCGTGGTTTCAAAGTGTGACATGTCCTTGAAAATGCTTGCAGACAGACAGCTTTATCAGAAAAGCTTCCAAATCCTCAAAGGACAATTTCAGGTGCATCTCTGGTTTCGAGATAAGAGAACACCTGGGCGCGAGTGTATGGGCTGGCCAGCAGATAAGCAGGCTGAGACAAACATCAATTTTATGCAGCATGGATCTGAGCCTCCCTTAGACAAACGGAAAGGCTCAGGGAGATTCAACACACAGCTCCTGCTTCAGCCCATCTCCAGTTATTACCAGCACCACTCGTACTGCTGTTGCTGCCAGCAGAGCACCGCTCTGTCCCCAGTCCCTGCTCCCAGCAGGTTTCTGGAGCGGTCTCGCTGCTCAGAGCGGCCTTTGCCTTTCACAACTTGTCACCCACTCCTTGATATTTTTCAGATACCTCAACCTGGAAGCTACTGTCTTGTTAACTTCAGAGAGCCAGCTTATAGCTTTAATCACAAAAGAGAACACAGCCAGGCTCCCCGGTTATCACTTGTCAAACCTGGTCTGCATCAACTCAGCCTTTCAAAAACAGGAGAAATGGAGAACTGGCCAATTTGTTGTAAGAAGTGCTGAAAATATGTCAGCAATTAGTTTTCCATTTGAGACCTTAAAAGTTCCTAGTGCTTTCTGACAACAGTTTGATGCTCCAGGTTAAAAAAAAAAACAAAACAAAACAAAACACCAATCTCTGTCCAAGCCCCTCTGGGGAAGAGCTATCTGCACACCTGGGCCATCACCTGCCAGCTCAGTAATGCCCCAGCTGGTCCCAAGGGAAGGCCAGCCAGCCTTGGGATCTGCTGGCGTTCCGCGTACCCGACAGCACAACACACCTTCCTCCCGAAGCAGTAGCTGAGGTGGCTTCCCTTAAACATGAACTCATACCACTTAATTTTGCAATCAAAGATCATCCATGACCTGTCCTGCTAATCCTAGCCATTTCCCAAACCCACTCTAGTCCCAGAGCCACATTACTATAGACATACTACGCCAAGTAAAACTGTAAGAAAGTGGGCAACAAGAAGTCCAGTTATCATGCAATGTTTCCACGTGAGGGTGTGGGGACACAGTCAGTTGGGCAGGCAGGTTTAACATGGAAGTTGCAAATTTAAGATCTTAAAAGTGAAAAAATATTCTGTGTTCCCTTATGTTATTTCTGAATGGAATTTCTTAGTTATACCAATAAAACTGGGGAGGGTCGTAATCAAGTTCACCATGTGGAACCGCATTGGCTCAGACATCCACCCCAGCACCTGCCCCCTGTTTCCCTCTGGCCATGATACCCTTCTGACTGCCATCTCTCACTTCTTCTTTCCTTCTATTCAAATTGATGTCCCCTCTCCCACCACCCTTTTCCCTCTCCTGATACTTTCCTACTCACGAGTGCCTACGATGTTTGCCTTTTGTGATTGACCCGTAATACATGACAGCTTCTCCCCTCTCTTTGCTTCTTGCAAACAGTTAGGAGGAAGCACGGGGGAAAAAAAAAAAAAATCCCAAACAACCCTGCCCTCGGTTCTCGGCACAACCGCAGCCACGAACAGGCAACAGCAGGAAAAGTCCTCTTCAGCCCCGCGACTACTGCATCCGACCTTGGGGTGACTGTGCACTGAGGAGCGGCTGCCAGCAGGGCCAGGCACAGCATCCACCTCTGAAGGCTCTGTCAAGCAGAAGGACACGCAGTTCTTCTCACAGCCAAGAAGCTACCCGAGTTTTAGTGAGTTTACGCTGGCGGGGGGAAAAGAGAAGAAAGAAGTATCCAGATAGTCAGGTATCTACCTCCCTCTCAATTTCAAATACCTAAGTAACACACAGAGATATCAAAGTATCTCAAAAAAATTCCTTGGTAAGGGTGTCAGCATGATTGTAGCAACTCACCCTTAACACACTCTTGGAAGCACTCACCATTTTTGGATGCAACGCCTCAAAAAAAATTACAAAACACAAAATTAAAAAAAAAAAAAAAAAAACACAAACAAAAACCCACAACAAAACAGCCCAAGGCAAACAAGCAGCTCCCCACATGCTGAGGTGCTGACATTTCTTCTAAGCAGCTGAGGTCAAAGTCTAGTGAGAGAAGTTGTCAGATGACAAAGGAGAGACACAAAGACCCCACCACAAGTGCTCGCACCCTGCAAGTAAAGCATGAAAGCCTGCACCCCAGCTGCTCTGCATCTACTGCTGCAAATTCCAGGTCCCAACCCAGCCCTGAGGGCTCCTCAAGCCCAGCAAGGGAAAAAAAATCCAAATTCATGAAAAGCCACATTCAGCTCCTCAAAAAGTCAGCTGACAAATAATCAGCAATTTGGGTATCATAAGAACCACTGGATGAAACCAGAGCCCTGTGAGCATGCTGTGGTTCAGGACAGTTCTCCTCAACACTGGAAGGGTGCATGTACAAACGAGGTATCAGCTACATGAGAGATTCAAAGGAAAATTAAAAAAAAATACTGGCTATGATATCTTGGTGCTGTTGTCCATCGTTGAAGGTCTCATCTAAGGCACCAGGGTATCTGTCTCACTCATCAGAAAGAGAAAACGAAATATAATCTTGGAGTTAAATCTTGAGCCCCTAAAAAAGGCTCAGGAAAGTTTTGCATCCCCAGATAGAGTGGATGGCTGAAGACAGCTGCTTTCTCTACCGCCTTCACTAGCAGGGCACACCCAGAAAAAAGTTGCGTTAAGTCATGCAAGACTTTCACCAGAAATTTTATCAAATAAGGCATCCGAAGGCAACCAGAATGTGGCCAGATATCCTCTGAGAGCCTGCAGAGAAGCAGCCATGGGATTTTCCAAAGAAAGATGAAGAAATTCCTCATATGATTTCTGCGCTCCTCTGCACCAAGCCACTTTTCACCAAGCAGACTATCTGTCCTCCCCAAGAGTACTAAATTGTTCTAACACTGCCTGGTGCTCCACAGCACCTTTGTAAAAAGCCACGATTCCACCAAAAAAAAGTTTTAAATGATTTTGAATGAGTAGTCAACAATATTATTACCATGACTTCCTCTCTAACAGAGTTTGTAATTCCACAGTTCACTACTTACAGCACTCACCTTTTCTATATGGCAAGCAACACATTTTGGGGTCTTGTCAGTTAATTAAGCAGCTGTAAAAATCAAGCCCTGTAGCCTAGTGCAGTTGTATAAAACTATTTCTGCAAATGAAATAATCCCAGACACCACTCTGAGCCAACCCATGAGAGATTAAAAAAAAAAAATAATAATCCTAGCGTGGCATGCGGTGAATGCGACAAGAAAGATTACTTTCTATATATGCCGTGTGTTAACACAGTCCCCATTTAGGATGGCTCACTTTTCCCATCTCAGTCTCAGATGGAAAACAAGATAGGGAAAAAAATATTTCCAAATACTACAGAAAAGGCTTCCCCTGCTCCTGGTTCGAGGGGGAAGAGGAGGGAAGGAGCAGAGAGATCCCCCAGCCAGCAATGAGTGACACTCTCCTCTCCCCAAGAACCCTAACCCAATTCACATGCTGCTTCGCCTTTATAAACTCCAGACAATTCCTCACATACCTCCAACCACACACTGAGAAGTGACAACCATAACCAGTAAGTTAGATAATGTATTTAAAAACTAACACCAAAAGAACACCACCAACAAATGCACTCAACTAAATAGTTAATAAGGTTAGGTAAGACCATTAAAGGTAAAGAGCTCTCCCTTTCCTTTTGCTGTCCACTGGAATCAAACTTGCCTCCCTCCCCTTTCTTCTTTAAACAAGAAAGAGGCATGGTGTTGTCCTAGTATAAGTCAGAGAGCCAGGAACTCAAGCTGATTTTATTTCTTCTTTCATGGCCTAAGGTCACTTGACTTCTTGTGCACTTTCCCCATCTGTAAAATGGGGCAAATAATAATGAGGAACTACTACACAATGTTATAGAAATTGTTAAATTCATAGCCATATAGTTCTTTGAAGATGCAAACAAAGTGCCAAGCATTATTACTAGATGATGAAATAATACTTTTTCTCCCTTAAGCTATATAGAGGAAGAAAAAATCCATGCAAACAGCCAACTGTATTCCTAATGAGATGCAACACGCAGAAAGTGGGACATCTTAAAACATATTGGACAATCTTCTTCCAGCTCACAAAGATTATTCCTAATACATAGACCTCACAGGATTATAAATGCAAGAAAAGAAACATATAATTTGACAAGGTTTCTGTAGACAAAATAAGCTTGTCTAAATAAGCAGGGAAAATGTACATTCTCAGTCTTGAAGAGAGCAAAAAGAACTTCCCAAAGAAGTAAGGGAAGAAATGAAATTAGATTTGAAAGTTTTGTGGGGGATGAATTTATGTTTTCTGAATATAAAGCAACTGTCAGGACTGGGAAAGTCAATTAAATAAAAAGGACCAGATGGGAGGGAGGCAGCAAAATGTAGTGTGCAACAAAGAGGTCACATGCTAGATAAACAGGGCAGTATGCTAACTATTTACAGATAAATACAACTCCCTCTCTCTCCACAGAGGTTTATTTGTATTAGAGAGCCACCATCAGTACTGTGGGTGAGCATAACATTAATTTATATTAACATTACCCAAACCACATCACATAAAATGCGAAAAGCAGAAGTATAATAACATACTGCTTTCTGCAAGCAGCTATATTGCCTCTCAGAAGAAAGGGAGGATAAAACAACCAGAAAAATCCGGCCTCCTTCCAACCCCACCACCGCCTGCCGGGGCAGCACTCTCCTTCCCTGTCCCCTCCAGCCTGAGGATCAGCGCTCACCTGACGGGCTTAGATGGGACGGGGGGTGTCATTCACACAAGAGAAATGTTAACTCAGAAATAAATAAATAGATCAGTGGTTTTAACTCTTACTGAACCCAGCAGCAAATCCGATCAAAACTGGCCTTTGATCAGTATCCCATGTCATTTAATACCCTAATACTGTTCTTATGACATATTTGGTTATGGCAGGGGGAGATCTAGGCAAGGGGAAGGCACCACACTGCCTACAAACGAGGAATTTTAACTTGCACTGGACCCTTTGCTGTGCAGCATTCTCAAGTAACACATCAACATGAAGGCAATACCCCTGTGTGAGCAGTGTGAGCTGTGCCGTGCCCCACGCCTGCTCCACTCCCGTGCCCTGGCCCCGATGGGTCTCTGTCCCACTCCTGCTCCAGCAGCCAGGCTGGGATTGGGCTGGGGGTGGCCTGGGGCCCTCCTGCGCCCCAACCTCAGGCAGTGTTACACCTCCCATAAACATGCAGAGCAGCCATAGGCTCTGGGGAAATGTTTTAAATTACTATTTTGAGCACATCTCAGTTTAGCACAACGATTAAAAGCCCAAGAAAAGCTGTGTGTGCGCTGGACTCTGCAGGACAGGTCACGAAGTGCTAATAAACACAATAATGAGACGTACAGAGAAGCAGCCTTGTACTACTTTCCCTCTCATACTCAATGTGACGTTAGGTGGAAAAAAAACCCAACAAGTACTAATTTTTGCCTTTTGCACACAGGCACTGTAACAGGGTGGACTGGACATGTGCTATTTCAGTGCCGCATTTGCGTGCTCTGTCCCAGCTTTGCACAAGCAGACAATCTTGGGACTCAAAGCAGTCCCAAGAACTGGTGGACCAAGGTGAAGATGTACCTGAAAACCTGTGTGGATTTTGCTAGGAAAGCACAGCAGCCACAGAAGTATGACTGAATCTGGCTACACGGACATAGTCAAGTTTCTGTGTCTTCATGGCATCACTCTAAAGCAGGTCTCTCTGTTAAGGCTTATTTTAAAAGCCTTATTTAGCTTGTCTGGATTATTTATACACGCCACCCTACTGCAGGCCATGGTTGGACTGTCAGCACCATGCTTAACACAGTGCTTGTTAGGGAGGGAACAACAGGATGGGAATCTGTGCTTCTGCGGCTAAACAGAGGCAGCAGGCAGAGGCACCAAAACTCCACTTGAAACACATTGGCGTATTCTGCGTGGTGAGCTCGAAGCTCAGACATCTGGGCTGAACTTGGGGCAACACAGCAAGAAAGCCCATGTCCCTCCCCCTGGCTGGGAGAAGCAGAGAGCAGCTTGAAACACAGCCTACTGCTCCTGTCAACGCTGAGTCAGGCACGGGAATTTTTTGCCATCTTGTTAGGAGAGGCTCTTATTTATTTGTTTAACTGTGAAAGCAAGGAGCAGCTGGAAAAATCAGCTCCAGCTTTCCAGACTGATTGCTGAGGGCAACGAGTCTGACTCGAACAGCATGCCTCCAAACACCAGAAACACGCCAACTATGGGAACAGAGAAAGGAGGACTGAGCACCTGCTACTACAGCCTAGGATGGACATGGACACACATCCCTTCCCAGCAGCAACAGCACAAGTGACAGGGAAAACAAAGCAGTTTTAGGTCCAAAAACTCCTGCTGCTTCTGTGGAGGGGAAACCATCACAGCAACTGGAGAGTGAAGAGGTGGAGACTTCCAGCAAGGGCAAGACATTTGCACAGTGATGCAGCAGACCGAAAGTCTCCAAACACACATCCAGCAGACCATGGCTGCGAGCCAACATCGGACTTTTAATGATGTTTTTACAGCCATGACAGACTCAAATCCAGCTGGAGTGTAATCCCAGCTACTCTGATAAGCAGCAATAAAACTGAAGAAATGTGACCAGGATGGGAGACAACAGGTGACAACTGCTCCTGGAGCCAGCAGACCTCTGACTAAAAACTCAGGGAATAAAAGCATTTGGTACTGGAGTTTAGGGTTCCTGACAAACAAGGAGCAACATCCACTTCTTTCCAGGTCCGGTGCAAGACCTCAGGTAGCCTGTGAATCCCAGAGAGAGCTGACACACAGTGATTTAGCGTGGGAAGGGTTAAAGATCCAAGAAGAGGTGCTCCAAAGGCTTTGAAGAGGGAAAGGTAGTAAAAGAAGGGAAATAACATTTCAAATGAGACACCAGGCATTGCAGACTGTGGGTCTGCAGCGAGGCTGGGGATGCAGGACAGCACTAGGGAGCAGCAACGACCAAAGCCAGGAGAGCCCCAAGCCCTTGGTGGCAGTACACCAGTGGACCCAGCAGCAGAGGAGGTGCTTGCTGCCCTTTTCAAAGCCCAATGACTGCTAACAAACCTGTGGGACTCCCTTGGGTTGTATGCCGTTAACCACTGCGAGGAACAGCAGCCTCCGCTGACCGTATCGACTGGCCCTGGAGTGGCACAGGGAACACCAGGGTGTGCAGGGGAAGAAGAGGGGGATCCAGCCCATCTGTCACAGAAAGCATAGACAGAAAGGCAACACGTCCCAGCTGGAGTGGGCACACAGCCTTATGAAGCACAAAGACAGCAGTTAAGAAGAAGCCCAGTGCAGCTGTGGGACAGAAGCTGACAACTGACATAGGTAGACTTTCAGGGGCCCTGGGCAGGTGAACAAATAAGTGACCAGATGTGCCTTATGTAGATGCATCACAGGAAGGGAGGTATACTTGCTTCTCCGGTGGGCTAACACACACCACCTCAGAGAGGGCTGTACAAACAAATATTGCACTCCTCATCCAGTGATAAGGCAAGGATGAGAGGTTCAGAGATGAGAGCAGCTGAAGGGCAGCAAGCTAAGACAAAGGATGCAGCATGCTAGTAGATGCTGGTCTCAGTAAACGGTTGTACAGAGTATGAAAGAGTGCAGCAGCACGAGTTGGCAGGAGAGATCCAGCAAGCAGCTGGGACCTCAGCAGTGGTGTTACAGGGGGAGCCCATCCCAGCCGCAGGGTGCGTGGCTGAAGTGCAGATGCAGCAATTCGACCCAGCTCTCCAGCTGGAATTTAGGATGCTAAATCATGCTAGATCATACTGTAATATCCAAAACAAAGTAGATGAGCGATAACCATTCCCAAAACAAGACTGCCAGCTCTGACATGCGCTAGGCTACTTGGATCAAATCTGTCTAGACTGAATGCAAAATGCCGCTCCTTGAAGTCAACTAAACTGGGCCATTTCCAAGGGGTAACGCAACAGATAGGTTACTTTGCCAAATGTGTTTTCACATAAACTTGCCCCAGTAATCTGAAAGCTTTTGGCAGTTTCTCTGCACATTGCCATAGTCCTGCCGAGTCAGATTAACTGCACACACACAGCACAGCTGCTTCATGCCAGCATGGCAAGTCCAGTGGGCCTTGTACTGGAGCACTAACAGTGCTTGAGCGCATCATATGCCACAAACAGCTCCACTGGTAATTTCAGTTTTACATTTTGATTACCCAAGAAATATTTCATTACTCTGCCACAGTCCATATGTTAACTCCAAAGCCACTGTTTTTAAAATGTGGAAAGTCTCCCTGAATCTGAACAGCAGTACAGACTATGTTAAGTGATGGCTATCCTTTAAAAGATATCAAACAAATGGATGTCTATACAAGCAGAAGCAGCATGACATTTTTCTACAACTCCTGCTGGAAGCCGTATGCTGCATAATTTTAATGACATTTGAAATAAAAGCCTAAAGCAGCTGTTGCATAAGGTATCAAGCAAAAAAACAGCAGATACGTAGATAACAGACATCAGCGATGTGGTAGGTTAGATTACTCACCCAGAGGAGTAGACTTAATGCTGATCTCCACTGTCACTCTTCAGCAAGTACCACTGATCCATATAAACTTCTGACACTGAAAAGAGAGAAATAAAGGATTTAATTAATCACTACAAAGTCTGAGGTAACTTAACAGTGGCATCTTATAAAAGTTTATCAAGTGACACAGGATACAGGAAGAACACTGGATGACGTACATAACAGCATTTTAAAAAAGCCAATACCAGGAGATTAAAGGATGACAACTGATGTACAAAGGGGAAATGAGTTTGTTCATTCCAAATAATTCCCAGCAACATTACCTCTCAGTATTTCTACGTTACACAGTTGGCCTGTGCCTGCCCTCCACCTCCCCAGCTGATCACACATGTATAACACAAAACACAGAAGGTGAACGATGCATTGCAAGGCTTCCTTCTCACTATTGCAACCTCCAACAATCCCAACCAAGCACCCCACGGCATTGAACATCTACAGATCAGAGCGTAAAGTGAAGCCAGTGGAAGTCAGAGCAGCCCACAGCACTGAATCAACCCTACAGCTCATTCCCAACAACTATTCCCGAGTCTCTTTACTATGACTATTTTGGAAAATCATGTTCTCTGTCACTGTGGTCTGACAAAGTTTTAGTCACAGATATTCCCATCTACAGATTGTGGTCAAAATAAGAGCTACGTGGCACGGGAGGCTTAACAAAGCTGTTCTGGGTAAACTTTGAATTTGAAATGCAAAAGGGAAGTTTGGGGAATAAAACTCCAGATGAATAACAAAAAACTTCCAAACCTAGGCAATTACATGAGCTCCCATTAGAAGACACCTAAGAATCAGTAACTCATATATGAGTGCTCAGTGAAATACAGCTGGCAGAAGGATTGAAACAACCAGGAACGCTCCAGTGTACCCCCACGTGGGACACTGCACCGGCACGCTGAGATGCTGCTCTCCAAACAAAAACCATGCCAAAAGCAAGAACAGAGCTTGCCAAATTGACAGAAGTTTAGGACAAGCAAGCAACATGATCAGAAAGTAAAGAATCAGCTCCAAAAAAAATGTAGTGCTAAAGAGACACAGACTAACTACTTGTTGACTTCAGGCAAAAACCAACTGCAAATATCCAGAAGGTGTAAACTGGAACAGAGAGAATTCAGCTCATGCGCAACTCGATGAGCACACGCACACAACAAAACAAAAAAAAAAGAGCATTTTCAGGTCTAGATACTAAAAAGCTATAATAGATGGTCTCAGGAAACACAAATGATTGGGTGTTTATTGCGTTTCAGAGCAGTTTTTTTAGACTAGATTGAACAAAAATACCAGGGAAAAAAAAAAATTACACAGAACACAAACAATCGGGACACATGAGTCTGTGCAACCAGACTCCATCACAGGACTGGGGCTTCGGGCTATTGCAACAGAATAATTACGTACTGAGCCCTGTGCAACACAGGAAAAAAAACATCTGTCATATGGAAAAAAAGAGACAAAACGTGGTAGGCAGGGAAAAAAAAATATTTGAGGTTTCTATAAAGGGTACTGCAGAATGTCATGTATGAAACTACAAATCTAGGGAAAAAAAGTTAGTTAACAGTGTTATTTTAAGTCTGCGTAAAGTAATACCAAGGGCTGAAATGGAAAACCTATAATTAGATGGAGCTTCTCCCCTTATTCCCAATATTTGACTCCAGCTGTGCCGTGCGAGGCTCACAAATTGACAGGATCTTTGGGATTCTTGCTGCCCGGGTTGCCAGGACCCTCAGGCAGCAGTCGGGCCGTAGGGAAGGAGATGGGGAGCGCAGCGGCTGTGGGATGTTGACACTGAGCCCCGCCATGTGGGGCTGGCTGCCCAGCCAGCTGCCTCCTGTCACAGCTGGTCTGCCCCTCTTCACACCCGCTTCAGAGGTGGTCAACAATCCTGCCCCAATTTCCTCATCGTCTTCTCCACTGCAGAAAAGTCCCGGCAGCTTTTCAGAACAAAGCTCCGTCCCGACCCTGCCAGGTCCGTCTCCCCCCATCAACGCTGTCTTTAAGGATGGGAGAGTCATGCGCCCCACGAGTGCCGATCTCCAACTGATTTGCTCTTCCCAGCGCAGGGCACCAGTAGCACCACAGCTATTCCTGAGCCTCTCTACCATGACTATTTTGGTAAATCAAAGACACTCTTTGTTAGTGCGGTCTGACAGAAAGTTTAGTCATTTCCTTCTCAACAGAGTCAGAGTTACCCATACACAGCCCACACCTCGGGCAAGCTGTACGGCTGCTCGCTATCTAATGAGGAAGGGAACACTTGCATGCATTTCTCAAAAGTGAATTAACTGCCTTAGACCCTACCTTGTGTGTTGTCACCAGAATTCAGTTTGTTTCAAAGGCTGCTAGGGAAGTGGTCTACATTTCCCGTCCCCCCCACTTCCTTCCTTCCTCAAACTCAATTTAATTTTTACTAATGAACTTTCCCAGAAATCTTAGACTCCCTCTAATCCTTCAGCTAAAGAAACCTCTCTTGCACACCCTCACCTCTGAAGACTGTTTTCAAAAGCAATTCCTATAGGGCTGGCTGTCTCATTCACCCCAGTATCTCTCCTGGCTGAAGGGGGCACAGGACACAGAGACCCTGGGGGCTTTACCCTGTGACCTACGTCAGGATGCCAGGGAGGCTGACAGCCCCCAGGGGAAATCCGGAGCTCAGGGACACTGGGTGAAAACTGGGACTCATTGGGACTTCTGGGAAAGGGTGGAGTTTTTCTGGTTTAGCTGGAAGGGTAAATTATCATCCAAGAATTGCAACTGAGGGAATAGCTGCTCTTACATCACACACAATAAATATGCCACAAAGCCCCCGTCAGAGGGCACACAGGCAGCCAAGTGTCTGGCGGACGGGAGTTCTCCTGCCTCGACAGCAAGAGCTAAGCTCTCCACTGAATTCAATCTAAGTTCAATTTGAGCATCAAAAAAAAAACCTCCCAGAAAGCCACACTCATAATCAACAGCCAATTTTTAGGAATGAGTATTTAAGAAGTGTGGGACTACGCAAACCAGGTGAGAGAAAATCTAAAAAGTTAATTGAGTGAGTTTTTGCTTTCATACAGAGAACATCGCAAAATATAGATGCCCTGGAGGAGCCTTTCCAGTATCTTCAGGACAAAGAAAGAAAAAAAGTACTGCAAGACAAACAGAAAGACAAAAGAATAGAGAGGTGCACTGACGTGGAATTTTTTGTCCTTTCCAGACTATAATCTCTTAACCAGGAAGAAAACACAAATCCTAATCCTACAATCTTGCATATTCAGCAATAGTATTTTACACTGCCAATCAAAGCTTTTCCACAATAGCCACCCATTTCTTTTTCAAATTCAAGAAGCACGACTGCATGCAATGACACACTGTATGAATTTAAACAGGACACATGCCTAACGTGTCTTATGCCTAAAGACCTGATAAAACCTGCATAAAACCTTATGCCTAAAGACCTGAAAAATTCACATGTTGTACTGTGTTTAGGGGCACAGCTTAACAAGAAAGCTGCAGTAATATTTCTTTCCTTTGTGCCTACTAGAAGCTTTGTTTCAGGAACATTTTTGGAAGAGTGCAAGAGTACTGCAAGCAAATAATCTGGTTTATGTCCATTCTTTACTAGATAAAAATAAAGATCTGCTTTGCCTAATCATTTCTGACCAAGAAAAGAAGGGTTTTGAGTTACAAGATCTGAAAGAGCCCCTCCTCTCCATCAAAAGCTAAAAAACTACTCTGTTACACGGGACCCAAGCAGTCACAGGCCAATTCAAATTATTCCTCCTTCCCACACGCTTGCTTCACGTCTGCGTGTTTGTGTTTCAATTAAAAAGCTACTATGACATTCTTTCTACATTTTTTAAAAGAAAATGGAGTGATACATTCCACAGGCAACAGGACTCAAAGAAGTTTGTGTTTAAGTATCTCCCACCACCCTCTCCGACTCCAAGGCACTCCAAGAGCTACAGACAAGCTGCCGGCAGACACACATGCCCGAACTGAACGCAAGGGCCAGCCCTGCTCAATTACCAGGTTTTGTAATTTGACCATTTACACCTTGAGGACATAGTCAGACTGGTGGGCAAGCCGTCCAGGCAATGGACTTGGGACTTTCAGCACGAAGAAACTACATGGGAAGAAGGGACCTGGGCAGACGGGCTGTGGAAGACAGCATCAGCCAGACAGCAAAGCTCGGCCTGCTGCAGGGGACAGCACAAAAGGCGGCAGATGCAGTTTCCCAGACAGGGAGTGTTTCTTGAAATCCACAGTGAAGGTTCAGACAAGCCTGCGATGGAAGCGGATGCCGCCTGTAACACTGACGGCTCGAAGCAGGCACGGTTGCCTCTCCAGGAGACATCTGACAACAGCCAGTGCTTCCCCGGTCGTCAGCAGCTCCGCACACATCCTGACCTCTCATCCCTTCAGAGCGGGGACGCAAAAGCCTCTGCTTGGATCGCTTGGATCTCTTCTGACAGCCACCCCTGTCTGCAGGTTGGCTGCCAGGAGAAGAGGTGGCAAGAGGCCTCCTCTGCCGAAAAGCCTCCTCTACCTACCCCTTGTCTTCCACGCATATCCCTCCGGGCAACAAAATATGAGCGAGTGCTCGGCTTCTGCCAGTCACCCTCCACCCGTGGCCAAGATGCCTCTTCCCGAAAACGCAGCCCCACTTGCGGGAGCTCGGCCAAGCCATGGCTTCACACAAGCGTACACGGAGGTCGTCCGGAGGCTCCCACACAGACACAGCTCCTTCTTGTCAAGGCATGCACAGGCACTTCTGCAATCTCATTGTTTGGCTTCCCCCAGATCTATATATATTACAAGTTACTTTTGCAGAACTTGGCCATACATTTTCACCCTTTCCAATGGTAACAGTTACCTTATGCTGGGCAGTACAAAGCATCATCTTTTTTCCCTTCAATTTTTTTTAAAGCTTACATTGAGAAGATTCTTGAGACACATATTTGATGCTTGTGTACTCTGCCTTTAGTCTGTGTTAATAGACATTTTTCTTTTAACTTTTTTCTCTTTAAAGATTGAATCAATATCTACTAGATATAACTTGACTCAAAAAATTTGTCAAGGAAAATTAACAACATGCATATTTCCAAGGAAGTCACCAATGCAGGCCGATCGTGTCCAGTTATCTTGCCTTGCGAAGGTGGGCGGAGGATTTAAAGCCAAGAAGAAGAGCAATGAAGAAACACTTGAATTATTTGGAAACCTAATGATTTTCCATGGAAAGAGTCATTGATGCGTATCTCTTATTTTGGTACACTAACGGTATAATTTTTTGTAAAAGGCCTTTGGACAAAGGCTGGTTTGAAGCTGAATGGAAGTAATCAGGGCTGCAGCTTGAATAATTTCCCCAAATTTGTATACATCATCAATCCACATGAAGTATCACCCACTAACACACAATCTCTCCCAGGTTTACATTACCTTGTCCCTGGATATGTTCTTCAGCTGCTGCAGACCACATAACAGATCTCTTATTTATGACAGGACAGCCTAGCTGCACTTGGACAAACATGTAAAACACAGATGCTTTAGCCCTTATCTTTATTTCTGGTTTATAGAAGGCTGCACATCTTTTGACACAGACAAAAATCACACAGCATCCACATTAACAAACCAGTCTGGTTTTGGATATTACTACACCCACAGCTGAAACTCGAAACAGTACTTGTCGGTCCTCCAAGTGCCAGCCTTCAGCTTAAAAACCAAGTTTCGATCCAAACTCGGGGGATCTGGCACACACAGAAACCCAAAGTGAAAACTAAAGGGACCTGAGCAAAACTAACCACATCATTAACTCCACTGACCCAAGCATCTGGTATCTCATACAACAACATTTCCCACCACAAAACAGAACATTTGAACAATTTACAAGCACAAATGTCACTGAATCAACATAGCAGCACTGGAGGGTACAGACAACATAGCCAACTGCCACAGCACAGAAACACTTTCTGGAAGCATAATAAAATATTACAAATAGTCTCCCAAGTCAGAGAAGAGTAACACCAGACAGACCATTTAATGAAGTACTTTTAAGATCAGTAGCAAGAACAAACTGCAGAAGGTTTAAATAAAAGCTTTCAAATCACTAACTTATCAGATTTTAAGTGAAACTAGACATGATTTATGCAAGGAAAAAATGTATGACTAATCTGTGACTAATTTTATATTAATCACTGACTGAGTTTATCTCTGAATTGGAGTGCCACTCTATGCAGTTTCTGTCAGTTAGTGTTTTGTTTTAATTCTACAAGCCAAAGCAACAGGTTATATGAAGTTTATCATCTGAGAAAATGCAGACGTCAGTTGATGGAAGATTTAGAAGTGACTGTAAGACATGGAGGATTATTTTATGAACTTAATTGAAGATCTCATGCCCCCAGCACCCATGTTATGGAAGCAGTGCGATAAGAAGTCTGTGTAATCAGATATGAGAGGATTCAGTCTCCTGGAAGACATTTTCCACAGCACAAATTTGATACCACCAAATACTGGTCCTGTCAGTATTCTGCCTCTTTCATAGTTATGTCAAGTTTGCTCACACCAAGGTGACTAAAGCCACTGATCTTGTTAGCCACGCGGCAAGCCGGAGCATACAGTTTGGACAGCCATCTTCAGGCATCTCTTCTGTCCTTGTGTAAATACCAATAACCAGTTGGTGTTTCAAGTAGACCTCGTTCTGGAAGCCAAGAGGTTGCAAGGGTTTCCTTAGAGGAGGCTGCTTTTTTAGGGTGAGATGACCACAACACTGTAACACTGTGATCACTAAACTAACACAAAAAGACTATCAGTGTTTTCTCTCACAGGCACCAGTTTGGTCTTACTCTTCTACACACGCAAAAGGGCCAAGACAAGCCTCCACGTGCCTCTTGGCTGGAGGTTTATGGAACACCTTCAACCTTGGCATGCTCTGTCAAATGCAAAAGGCGCTGCTCTATCAGTGCTCTATCAGTGTTGTTCATCTTCTTAATCTGACTGGTGTTGCCACACATTGGTTTCTGTCTTCCTTCCCAACTCTGCTAGAAATAAGCACAAGACATTCCTTAACAAAAAGGGATCAGGCTCACACAGGAGGTTTGCCATAACGTTTTCCAGGAAGATGCCTGCCCTTCAATTATCCTGACTTGTTATGGGCATCCTTCACTTTGAAGTTCAGTCACAGCAATACTTTGCCATTCCTAGAAGGAATTTAAATAGCTCGACCACCACAAACTTAGGAAATTCTGTCAGTGAGGCATACACAACCAAATTCTGTGTTTCCAGAGCTGAAAAGCAAGGTAGAAGCTATGCAAGCGGCAAAACCCAAAAGCACTTACCAGGAAAGGGAACAAAATACATTTCCTCTTTTGTTGTTGTTAAGAAGAGACAGCCAAAGGTTTTGAGTCAAAAAAACTAGAAATTAAGATCAACATAACTAGATAAGTAGAAGTTTTATACAATTATTTTGCTTTTTTTTTCCATGCAGAGACTTCAGTCATTCTGCCCTTTGAAGTTGGTTGCGTGCTAATATACATGCACACAACAGGAGTCAGCTGTTGTGTTTTCATATGCACTGCAAATAATCCTGAAAATACCATTTCTACTAATCACATTGTTCCACACAGTTTTTAAGCACATGATTGCAGAACAAAATCCTCACTACGTATTTTTGGCCTGGAATCTAAAGGAAATTAAGTTTATGTGGTAGTGTTGTTTGTCAGTCCTCACCCTATTAAATTTTCAACTCACTAGTCAATTTTGAACTCATTTGGCAGAAGGCAAAAAGATCTGAATAGGTGTCACATTCTTGTATCTTTGGGATAAATTAGTAGGTAGGTAGGTAGAGGAGACACATCCAAATTAGCCTCACATGGAGTCAAACTCTGCTGCAAGAAGTCAAAAATTTCCTGCTTTGTTTGGCCCGGCAGCCGTCCCATCAGCATCTGCATGTGGGCATCCAGCACACATGTTGACTCCTGTGTGGCCAACATGAGAGACACTGGAGAGATACCACGGACCAAGCCAAAAGGGAGGGAAAAGATAATTCAGAGATAAGGAACAGCAAAAAGAAGAGGTCCAAAGAGAAGGATCACAGGTCATGGTGGACAGAAGGTCAAGACACACAGGGGAAAAAAAAAAATCATAAAGAACGACGTTTTGTCAACTCTGCTACCTAAGGGATAGTTGGTGGCAGCTCTTTGCCATCTCTGTACCTACAAGCACGGTAACATATTTTCCATGTCCTCCTTCCACCTCCTGGAAAACTCAAAACACACCATTCTCCCATCACATCCTGGGCTAGCTGTTTACAAGTTGTGTTTCATCTTCAGATACCTACAAACAATGCTGGACGCTACCTGGTCCCCAAATGGACGACGTCTTCAAGCTAGCAGACAGGACAGGAGCAGTGCAGCAGCAACCGA
>NW_009601842.1:0-23636 GCF_000690535.1 Cariama cristata | reverse complement strand
CAACCGATCCCCCGCCTGCGAAAGAGTCAAGGCAGACTAGATCCACCTCGATCCACCTGAATCCCAGCTGCAACAGAAAGCAAGATCACTCTCCAGAACTGTCACCTACAAACCGCAGCCACCTTTCTCTTCATCCCAAAAAGGAGAAATGCACTCAGCATCCCACAAAGCTCTTGCTAAGGAATGGAAGCAACCCAGTGGCACTACTGAAACATGACCAAACAATACTGCCTGTAAGGACTACAAAGGGAACAAAAGCTTACGAGTTGCATTGAGATCACTTGCAACCTGTGAGGGTTGTTATTGCCCAAGCTGCTCTCAGTATCAAACCTGGACAGCTATTAGGGGATGAGAAGTATGATCACAATATCACAATTATCCCTACTTCAGAAGAAGAGGAGGGCTGAGGGCCAGAAACAAGCCATGACTACCCTGAGAGGTGCCAAGCAGCCAAAATGGGCAAGGGGAGTACGCTGCAGAGCCAGGATGGACATCCACCCCCAGCCAGGGCTGAGCAACCCCAGGGCACGTCCCACAGCCACAAGGGGCAAGTGAGGCTTGCCCCACTCTCTCTCTGCGCTTAGCAGCTCGCGGATAGACAGCAGGAGGTTTTGTCTTAGTTCTTAGAAACGAAACTTCTGCATCATGAAAGCAGAATGCAAATATCTCCTCCTCACGCCCCCACAAGCCTTTCTGGTTTAGTTTGATTTTATTCAAAAATCTGCTTTATAACCAACCTATTACAGCACTTTATTTAAGGAGTAAGTAAGGATGCTGCTACCAGCATTAAATACCCTTTCACCAACAATTAGAGGGTATTATCCTCAGAGGAAAAACTTCATTAGCTTTTAGTCTCTCTCCTTCTTTAAAGTGGTCAGTGTCTTGCAACAACAGAAAAAACAGTTTTCTCTCAGGGAGAATATCAAAGATGCAGTTCAAGGCACAGAAAAGATGCAGGCAGAGCACAAGACCCATGGGATAAACAACGAGATGCAAAATCATTTTCTCCTTCTAGACCATCACTTCAAGTTCAGACTGACTACACAATTTAAGGAGTCACCAGCATCAGCTTCCCCCCAAGCTCTCCATGGTCTTACTATGCAACCCACGTCTGCAACGGCAGCCCACTTGTCAGAGGGCACTTTATCCTGCCCTCAGCCCTGTGTGACCACAGCCACCGGGCTCTGCGGGAAGCAGGGCTGGACGGCCACAACAGCTCCATCTCTGTGGCAAACACCCCTGGTCAAGAGCAGCACATATCCTGCTGGCAGCACGGAGAAGACACTTGTCCTGTCAGGAGCACTGGATCTGTCCTGTGGTGAGATGATCTTTCTCCAGCTGCGATGGTCTGGCTCCTCTATTAATAGCAGGGCGCTGGCATCTATAACCCAGGGCTCTGAGCCAAGCACTGCAGTGTGTCAACAGTAAGACGGCAAGGTTTATGGAATAGAGCTTTGAAATACTGGGGCTGGGAACACGACAGAGCCTCAGCATAAAAATAAAGGTAACCAACAAAAACAATAAGCCTTAAATCACAATGAATTATGATCAACAAATGCATGGTAGCAGAGACTGAAACAGAGGTGGGTGAGGATATCTGGCGGTAGAAGGCAGTATCTTCACCTATGAGCTTTCCACTCAACTTGGTCCTATTAACTCTCCTACTTCACCCACCCAGTCTACACTCTCATGGAATAAGAAGCAGCCCTAACCATCATAGCAGCCAAGCAGAAATTAGTTCAGTGAAAGCTAGTTTTGTATTTTACATGAAATATGAATAAATATTTCATATTTAATTGGTTAGTTTATTTTGTGGAAGGGCGGTTGTTTGTTTTTTTAAGGAAAGAGGCAAACATTGCTTAGACTCCAAAACGAAAGTCGGATGTGAAAGAACTACTTACAAGATGCTGAGGGCAAACAAGTGCACCATTAAGTATGTGTTGTGTTGTACCTTCATTTACAAATCACCTAATAACCATCTTTCCCGTGGGGGACAGTTAATATTAGAAGCCACATACTTCCTACACAAGAATGTCTCCACTAAACATCCTACATAAGGATGCTCCTAGAATCTAGTAATTTAGTGAAACAGATTTTTAACTGTTGTGTAAAATTTGGGCGACAGCAAAAAGACTTCAATGTCACTTAAACTGATTATTTTCCACCACATAAACTGGGGAAAGGACCATCTTCAGGAGTAAATTCTGAGAGGTGGTGGTGCACAGGGAGACCCCATTCCCTGTGCAGAAGGGCTGGGCAAAACCTAAGCCTTTCACTGGAAGACTGCAGAGTTCATTCCCTCGAGTCATGCCTAAGAGCATGTGTTGCTGTCCCATGGAGGAGATGGTGGAAGCAATGGAGATGGGAGAAGGTCTTTTCAGAGAAAGTCACCACCATACCTCTCACCTTCTGCAATCCAACCTACTGCCATCACCATACACAGTGTTTTACCCTTGATAGAGCCTCCTCCACAGACAGTATGAGAGATTGCTTCAATGATGGTGCCAGGATATAGAGAAAAGGCTTTCAAGGTGACGGCATGTTTCTGCCTCAGTTCCTTTCATCCTGAAATATCCTCTAAGAATCCTATAAATTTGTGGAAGGGAAAAAATATCCTCCCATACTTGACCAAATAGTAAAATACAGCTCCTGCCTTATCTACAGGGCAAATCATTATTTGCAAAAACACTGGGTTTTATGTGGTACAGTACAAAGGAAGACATAAGAATACAGGTAAGTTGTTCTGAATTTGTACCCCAGTACTTTCCAGTGGGTCCCTTAAGTGCTTTTGTGATCATAAGCAGTCAGTTGTCAAGATTTTCATTAGGAACAGGAGCACTGCCCAAAAAAGAGGCAAAGGCCATTTTACTTTGATTTCCACACCCTAGCTACTCAGCTCCAACACAACCTTCACCTCCCATTCATTCCTCATTTACTACCTTGTATACTCCTTGGGTATACGGCACATCTCTAACCCCAAAGACAAGGTCTAGCAGATGTCAGACTTGCAGAGCCCTGAATTTAAAAGAGGATGCAAGTCAAGATGAGTATCAGACAGGACTAAATGAATGCAATGCTCTACAGAAGGTGATCTAGATGAGCCAGAAGAACATGAGAAACGAAGTGCAGAGAAGAGAAGGACAGGTTGGGAAGATTTGTATGAGCCGTGTGTGCAGCACTGAACAGCTTTCCGCACAGAGAAGCCGCCTAGCTCTCTTCTGCAGAGAAACGTGTCTCAAGCACAGGGCTGCCAACATGCAACTCCACCTTCCTTTTTAATTCAGGATTTTTTTTCCCCTTCTTTACGCAAGCTGAGGACCTGCAGGCTGAGAGATCACCTGCTGCATGATGAAATTACTACAACAGCTTACCACAGGTCCTGCCGGGCTCATTAAACCACATACATGGCAGCAATGCATGCTGGTGATAATGCATTTCCCCTTTCTGCTTGCATCATCGATTCTTACTCATTAGGGTACTTATAATCTTTACACACAATTCCTTTATGTAGCCTAATTTTCCAAGAAGTAATCAGTCTCCTCTTCCCCTGGTAATACAAATGAGACAGAGCTATAAAGTGATTTCATTTGCTGCTTATTCCATGGCTCTCCTTCCCAAAAGTTTCTTTCAGATGTTTTGTACGAAGCCAGATAAGTTGGGTCATTAGAAAACGTCTCAGAGAAACCCAATGTTTCATTAAGTTTTGTGTGGAAAAGATGAGTAATTTAGGAAGCTTTACATCCTTGAGTTTACTTTGCATTTCTTGCCAAAAAAAAATCCATTAACTTCCTTAAAAAAACCCCAAACACCATGCACAAACAAAAAAACCCCACAAATAGCACTGAAGAATTCAACTCTCCACTCAGAGCAGGGTAAATTGAGTTTAACTGATGCTCAGAAAGTCACATCCGTGTAAAACAAGCACAGGAAAGGAGAGCATGACAGACACCCCTATCACACGCAGCAGGAGAGCGATGCAGATCTCACTTCGCCCCTGGAGTCGCAGCGATGCTATCTGGTAATTACGCTGCAGTGCGGTCTGGCAAGCCACACGCTTCTGGCTTCAGGTTTGGGGCTCTGCTGCCAATCCATTCAGGGGCTCCAGCACATCTCTTTACTATATTGTATTAGGCTTCCCTCAAGAAAAGCAAGAAAAGACAGCCTAAACCCAGAGCTGTTACTCTATGCAAAGCCTATGGTCCTGTGCATGCAATCCAAACTTTAAAGGCCAATCTCAATATAAGTTTTTTGACATTTTGTTGGACAATAAATATGCCGGATGCCAAAAAGGTCACTGCCAAAATAATCACTGTCCTGCACTGACTACCACTCCCTACAAATGAGTCGAAAATAGGGAATATAAATTTGTATCCAGACTTCCCTGTAATTCAAGAGTGTTCACAACAGATTATTTTGCTTCTGGCTGAATCCAAGTCCTTGCTGAGCCCTCAAAATTTCTGTAAACGCTCACCAAGGAAGGGAAAATGAATCACTGGCTTGCAGTACCTCATGACATGCAAACCTCACTGCTTTAGCCGTTTAAAACCATCCACCCCAAGCAAAGGAATAGGCTGTAGTTACAAACTCTGAACCGCAAAAATAGTACTATTTAAGACAAAAGGGAGAAAATTGTTTTTGAAGAATAGAACAATTCAGATAGATTTGTATTTGCAAAAACCTTCTTCTGCATACCTCTACACGTCTGTGTTTCCAAACAGTCTTTGCATGCTGCAGTGAGTTTTGTGTAATTACTAGCTAGGTACTGAGAAACTTAATTGTACTATATTAACAATTAAGGTTTTGACTTTCTATCCAAGGGCTCTACTACTTTTAATTAAAATTGCACGTTGTAACATTGTTGAGACTATGCAGATCCAACACTGTGACGTTAGCTCTAGTAAATGCACAGGTAATCTTTGAGCTTCCATACAAGAACACTGACACAGAGCTAAAAATAAACTTTGTTAGTACAGACAAAACCAAACAAATACACGAGGGTCCAGGAGATGGTTTTGAAGGTTGAACTTTGCATAATCCACCCTCGGGGTCTTTTCAAAGGGTCAGTGAGCCACTACAAGTCTCCTTGCTTAAGCAGAGCGTTTTACAACAACATTTTCCATCAGATTTGCAGCAGTTTGAGGATTGCAGCTGGGATTTCCCATATGGCAACTGCACAAACCAAAGAGCCAAAATGAGGCACGACCCAATGGTGCTGGAAAGTCAAGAAAGTAAGAGCGTTAAACAAGATCATAAGGAGAGTCTGCTAACCCAGGCTAACATAAAGCATTTTCTCTGTCTGAACATAAAGAAGCTGGTTTTAATAGAAAGGGCACTTTTTATAGGGTTACAGCACTGACTTAATGGAGCGCCGCCTAAATATCCATTTCCTCAAGCCAAGGTTGGACTAGTCCCAGAAAGCCAATTTCTGATGCTCGTACTTGCACACCATGAAAGCAGAGGGAGAAGGTGCCAGGGTAGGGCTAAACCAATTTTGAATGTTTTCTGAGTCCTTTCATGTCAGTCACAGATCCTTTATAGTCGGCATCATGAAGACACAGTCTAGTCACAAACCCCGAGGGAGAACGATCCAGACGTACGTGTACCCACTGATTCAGGAGCTGGAGCCGTTTGCTCCCCTAAGCAGCTCCAATTACGCCCGAGATGGTCTGAAGGGGCAGGGTGGGGTGGGAAAAGGGAGGAAGACCCAAAGAAGAGAAAGCGGGCACATGGCCACCCGAGTGCCTTCCCTGGGGAGGCTGCCTCTAACCTGGGCTGGAGGAAGAGGCTCTCCCTGCCACAAGGCCATCCCACCGCTCTCCTGCTCCAGCCTGCCTGGCCAGGGAGGGAAAAGGGCTACGCTGCAGGCAGGTACACCTGGCAGGCAGATCTGGCAGGGCAAGACTGCTCCAGGCCGGACGGGGCAGCAGGCAGCTCTACTGCAACCACCCCTCGCTAGTCATCCCTCCAGCTTTGCCCAGTCTAAATTCGATGCGACTGATTATCCAGGCAAGTGCCTATGTCAACACAAACTTAAAGCCCCATGCGGCATTATAGCTGCGATGGCTAGGAACTAATTTTGGCAAAGTGCAGGGCTTTCTGGAAAGCACAGCCAGGAAAAGGACAAATAAAGGCCCATATGATTTGTCTCACTGGTTCTCCCAGTAACCGTTTCATTACATCAGTATTTTCCTAACTAATAAAGGTCAAACTATAATTTTTGCTCTTTAAGATTTATAGTTGCTCTCAAATGAAAGGTATTCTTATGCTAGGAAGAAGCAAAAAGGAGACTTATTTGCCCTACAGATACTGTAGCAAACTCAGTTCAGAAAGAAAAAAAAACAAAGTAACCATTATTTCCCTAGTCTTTAAAAAGGGAGAAAACAGTGGACAAGAAGCCAAGATTATTAGCAGACAGAAGGAGGAAAGGAAAAAAAAAAAAAAAATCAAAGAAAAAGAGCAATAAGAGCCTCTATTCCCAGGACATCCTTTTAAAGAACTTGGGAGACCAAGGGATGCAGCTGTATTTCCCGTGACCTGCGGCATTCGGTTTGGGAACACAAGGAAGGTCACTGCCTTGGAACAGCTCGGTACACCCACACCGCCCGCGCAGAGCACTCAGCTCAGCAACGCGTTACACCGGGGCAGAGAGATGAACTGAAAGGCACTGCGAGTGCAGGAGCGGAGGACTACGGAGCAGCCCTGCAAAAGGCACCCACCCGCTCAAGCTCGTACCCGGTAGCAGCCTTCGCTCAGGACTCCTTTGGAGCAGGGTCTGCAGCAGTGATGGGCAACAGAAAAGCTCTTTAAGAACACCAACTAGGTAACACGCATGTGCTGTCCTCACTCCCAGCTTCACACAGGCTGGGTATTTGTAAGAGAGCTTACTAAGTAGTAAATTCAGTTTGTGATGAGCCACACTGTATCAGCATGCTTCTTGCTATGAAAAACATTTGGAAACGACACAAGCAGCTATACAAACGATACAGTTTATAATGCACACGCAGCTCGAGGAACATCACTTGATGTATTACTGATAGGCAGCCACTTCTGAGGCGAGATGGACTTTGAACAGCATTGCAGCAGGAGGGTAGGGTACAGGGGAAGAAAATGACAGCACAAGGACACTAAGCTGCTGCAGGACTTAGATACACACACTAATTATCAGAGAGTTTGTCTACATTGAAAAATTAACTCAAGCATTGTCCCTAACTTGACCTCCCATCTACAAATCTAATTCTAACACAGCACTTTTAACTTGAGTTGGCGGGAGACAGAGGCAAAAGTCTGATTAAGTGCATTTAAGCAGTACCTAAGCACCAGCGCACGCAGGCAACACTCAGGGATCCCTAAGTCCTCCAAGTTTTCCTCACTATTTTCCCCCTGCCATGCATACAAGTACACCACTATCATACCCTGTGGACAAATTCAGAAAGCAATACAATGTTTTGTATATATTTACATCGATAACAATATTTAGATATAATATATATATTTATTTTTAAAGTTTAGTGTTATATCTAAACATAGCAGAGCATTCAGACCCCTTGGCAATCTGCAAGCAGAGCTACTGCTATCCAGAGCAGTATCCTTCCTTCAAAGGATGCCCAAGATCGCTTGAGCTTGACTCATTCAAGAGGGGCCAGCTCCACCGAGATACATCACTGGGACCCCCTTTCCCCACAAGCTCTTCTCTTCGGCCACTCACCAGGGGAGGGGTGGCAAGAGCATCATTCAGTATTTTGGGCACACAAGCCCTTCATCACTAGCAGGAGCTAGTATCGAGCTCGATATACGTGGGCAAGGTCGCTATGAGCTTAACTCAGTTCTGAAGGACATCAGCAGGGAAAAAAAGGAGATGAAGTTGTCAGTCCCTGTGGAATAGGAGGGGGAGCTAACAGTCATGCTTGCCTAGAGCAAGGAAGCATCCCACCCTCAATCAGGACCCCTTGAGTTGGAACCCAGACAGAAAGCCCAAATAACTGTCCTTCTCCTCACAAAACCACCGCTGAATCTTGACTGTTCACAAGCTGACTGGAACACAGTCTTAAACTCATTCAAAATACAACGGGGAAAACAAATTCCCACCTCCCATCACCCTGAGAAGATATTAAATTGATGTTTTCTCCATTACTGCTTTGACAGTTTTTCATTACTCAGTTCCAGAGCAACTAAATGCTTTTTTCAATACTGACAAATTTTAAAGTACTGGGGTTTTATGTATATTTTTATACTTCCTCCCTACACATGATGCTATTGGAAACTTATACGTATTGCATATGTACAGATATTGAAATTTTGCTTTTACCTGGATTAAGTGTTTGCATTGTTTCTTTGAATCATCCAGCTTGTGTCTTTTGCAGGAAATTAAATTAACACAAAGCATCTTTTAATAACCATAAGAGTTCTCTGACAATTCAATTTGCAAAAGGACAGACCAGCATCCTGCATTACAGTAAGTGGTTTATCAAGTGTTTTGACGGAAGATCTTATTTAAAGCCTTGTCCAGAAATTCAACACCACCTTGTACTACTCCAGCGATGCAGTCAATGAACAGAAAACAATCACGAGAGCACAGCCAAGCAACCGCTTGCTCTGTTTGCAGGCAAAGTTGCTTCACAGTCTTAAAAATCTGCAAGTCTCTAGGTACCAGCTAATGTAATCCAACTGAGCAGCAGCCAGGATCAGCTCTGTGAAGGCAAGTTAATACTGATCCGCTTTACTCTGTTTTCCTGAAATGAAGCCAGCTCTGCACTGCCGGAGGCCCCAGCCTTGTGAAGGAGGGAGCCTGGTGGTTCCACTCCCAAAACCTGGACGGGGTCCTGGCACGGACTCCTCAGAACAGGTCACCTCAGAGGATGTATATCAGAGGGACGAGAGGAAGAGATGCAGAGAAAGACAGATAGCATCAAGGTACGGAGAGGACTTGAAACAATAAAGAAGTCCAGGGACGAAGGCTGCTACGTGCATGTGAGCAGTTGCCCCTACCAAATACATAAAACACAGCCAGATGTAGCAGCCCAAACCATAGGAAAGCTCTTGCTTTGACATCCCAACCTTTCCACACGCTGTTTGATCACCTGTGCCTCCCTGAAAACCGTTGCTCCCACTCAGCTGCATGATCTGCCCTCATACACCACAAGTCAGGCAGCCCCAGCTCAGAGGAGCTCAGGATTCAAAAGCAGAAAGACAGATAAAAAGCAGAATAGCAGGAATCAAATGAAAATGAGGGAGACAACATATCCCAGCCTCAGAGGGAACAAATGGCGGAGCTACAAATAGAGCTCAGTTTGGCCCCATCCACCCAGCAGCAGCTCCAGCATGAGCACAACCAGCTTTTGTGCACAGAGCATATTCCAAACAAATATTCCTTAAGAGGGGAAAAAGAAAAAGAAAGATGCATCAATTAAGACTTTGGGGACTACTTTTGCTCCTGGGTTCATGGGCTTTAGCCTATTTTTAGTAAGTTGTCTTTGCAGATGCCAAAATAACATCTCTCCCTCTCCGTACATACACAGCTGGACATGAATCTTCGCAGTCTGACAGGCAGCATCTGCATTCAGCTTCACAGATGTGAATTACAATAGGAAGTCTCAAGAGGAAGCCTCTTCTCTGGAAATCCAAACACAAGTAGTTAATGTGGTCCCAGTGCTGAGCATACAGCCCATGGGAAGGAGAGACCCACACGTGCAGAGTTAGAAAGTTCCTTCCTCACCACCAGCAGTATTTCCTCCATCCTTTATTCCTAAAGCAGTGTGCTTGAAAAAAATAAACATGCGCAATTAAACACTATAATACAGAATTGCTCCTTTTCTCCAACACAAGTACTGTTAGCGCAGAGGATCACAGCTAAGAACCAGCATTTTTGCTCGGAAACTGCCTCTCCTCAGCCATCACAGCTCTGCAGAAAGGCTGCGAGTCTTTTTACACCCACCAGATCAACACAATCGCCGCACGGGCACGAGAGGCAGCCAGACTGCGCGGGCACTGCTTTCCCATGGAGAAACACTGCTGTTCCCATGCTGACCCGCAGTTTGAAACTCCTGGGTGGCATCCATCCATCCCTCCCTGCTCTCGGCCCTGCAAGAAGCAGGTGGCACTGCAAACCCTCCAGAGCATCACGCTGCTCCGAATGTTCAAGCCCAGAGTAAACTGGACTGTAAAATCACACTGGTCCATCTTTTGCTTCCACTGCTCTTTGACACCAGCACACCATCCAGAGCATGCACGTTTTCGTATGCTTTTTGTTCTTCACTAGGCCTAAAAATCTCAGTGGGAGAAATCTGCCCACTCCAAAGGCACAAGCCACCAAAGTCCCCTGCTTCTGGGAGCTGACTCCGACTCCATCCAGGGAAAATCATCCCAGTCTCCGAGGCTGTCCTTAATGCCATCACTGCTGGGAAGTCCACCATACCCTCACCCCAGTGCTAGGAACAGGGGACGAGGGCCAGAGTCAGCCCCAGCAACATGTTTTCCCGCTGTTGTGGGAAGTGCCAAGCTCCCCATTGACAGTTTGGCCACCAAAACCAACCTCCAGCATTCCCTAAACCTCACAAAAGGCTCTGCAGCAAGAACGGGGCTGTTGCCCACCCACTCAAAGGCTGCCCCAACCAGACTGTTTTCCCCTGCTTTCCACGTCCCTGCCACATGCTCTGTTGCTGCGGAGCACGAGGAGGAAGCAGGCATACCAGAACAGCATGCAAAATCCCATCACGTAGGTGAACCAGCTCCAGTTTGGCTCACATTAGTAGGGCACACAACCTGACCTCTCCCTCCTCCATAGGGAGGAGCGTACAGGTCCACAGATTCACCCTGAGCATGTTTTCTTTAGCTACTTCATCTCCAGCACCCCTCTGCCTCCCTGCACCCACAGTCCTCTCCCATAAATCCGCCTCGTTTCTTGCAAACGCCTACACAGTGAGCTTGGCGTACTGGCTTGTCTCAAAACTTCATCAAGCCTCTTACAAGCGCAGCCAACTCTTAGAGGAGGATTCACTTTTCATTCTTCACAGTCTGAAAGCTATGCAACATGTCAAGTCCATGCTGTAACCTCCTGTTTATCACAGAATGAGTAACACAGTTTAATTTGGATTAATTTCACGTATGGCTTTTATCAGACCCTGGAGAACCTCTGGCTGCCCTCACACTTCTGTATAAACATCAACTAGATCCAGGCATGAAGCTCTAGACACGGGAGGCAAAACCTCTGCCTCAAAGCTTTGCAGTACAAGCTAGACAAGAAGGATTAAAGAAAGCACACTGCATAAATTACAGCTCTCTGAATTTCCTTGTACGCCCATGGGAGACTGCAGGCTGTGGTACAGAGGGCAGGGACATGCACTTAGAGGACGGACAACAGGGCAGGTGGTAGCACATGTAAGGAGCACGTCCTCCATCAGGGTCCATGGAGGTACCTGAGGGTCACACACACTTTGGCTGCTGAGGACACTCTTCCTCTCCACCGCTCTCAGGAGGGGCCAACACGACAGGGGATGCCGGCTCCAGCCAGGCAGCAGCACCACGATGTAGGCTTGCAAGACAGATAGTTGCCATACCAGGGATGGTCAGCTAGCTGAGCACATCCAATCCAAAACTTCACAGCCTGAAAGGGTCTTTTTTTGTTATTTTTACGTCAAGCAACAGTATTTTGGACAGTGCTGTTGTAACCTAGACCTTGTGATTTCTAACTCCTCAATCCAGCAGGGTCACCTGCTCCACAGCAGCTGGCTCTGGAGGAGTTCTCACCACCCCACAAGCCCACCTCTCTACACCCACCAGCCCAGTCCAGTCCCCCTTACACCACCTGTCTCCTTGACCCTCGCTTTCACGCCCAAAGACTTCAGCAGCAGACACTCCACCACCCCCTCCACTCAGGGCAGCAGCACCAGGATGCCCTTCTCTCTTCACCAACCATCTCCCTAACAGCTCATCCAGACTAAAGGGCACCACAGCAAAGGCATCTCCACTTGGGCCATCAGCAGGTCTCCATCCCCATTAACCTCTCTCTTTCCAGAAAATGATGGCAAGCTGGACAACAGAAAGTTGAAGTCTCACTAGAAGCAAAAGTGGGACTTTCATTGCCTCTAGCAGGCGTTTCATGCACTGCACTGTTATTTCTCACTCTGCTTACCCCAAGTAACATCCTACCCACAAACGGCCCAATGTCTTACGGCAAAGAGGGACAGCAAAGCCAATGAGGCTCAGAGGGAAGGTGGTAAGGTCCCATTTATTCCTTTTAACACAGAAAAATAGACAGCCCTAAACGCGGACTCTGCAGGAGCTACATGAACACAGCTGGATCTAAGGAAGGGAAATGTTCCTCACCACGTGCAACAGTAAAGCCAAGCCCTAATTACCACAGCCATTGAAAAATGATACAGCACATTTAGTAAGAAGAGGAACTAACTGCAATATCATAGCCAAATTCCAATTTAGCATCAGTAGTCTAGCTGGATACACTGTCCTTAACAAACGGGTAGCTCATCCTAAACTATTGCCACATGTGCCGTAGCTTCCCTACCCCCTTTAGTCCGTCCCCTCTGAAAGAGATGCTGTGATACATCAGTACATCAAGGCAAGTCCCTACAGAAACATCATCTTGTTTCAACTACCTCTCCATTTACAGATAACCAACAGTAAGCTTAGCCTTGCCCTAACGCAGCAGACCTAACTCTGCAGTCTGTTATTTTCACGCCATGCCCCAAAGTGAACGGAGCAGGGTAAGGCACAGACGCACGCCAAGCACAACCTCACATACGTTTTCACAACTGCATTTTCACACCAGCGCCGGGTTTCACTCGGAGCAAACTGACTTTTCAGGACAGCGCATCGAACAGTTTCTCTTCATGGAAACACAACAGGGTAAGACATTTGTTGCAAGAAACTCAAACACATCACAACCACAATTTTTGTTCTTCATATCAGTGATATTTTCACTGATGAATAAATAAATTATCATTTACATCAAAGGCAAGGGTCTCAGTTGGAGGTTAATTTACTTGCACATCAGTTACACCAGCTCCGGCAAGCTAACTCAAGATACAGATGATGTACAATCCAAGCAGCAAGTGCTTGCATGCTGGGAACTGTTCAAACAGGAATAATTCAATCTTTTTGTAGTCTCACCCCGGCTAATTTGCCACAAGCTGTCTCTTTTCAGATGCTACATGAAACATGAGTTAAAAAGCAAGCTGGATTAAGCTGGTATGTTTACAATCAGTTCGTCTACTGAGAGTTCAGGTCAGTTAGTTTTCTACGTAAAACAAATTCAGTTTTTTCAGCTTCACAGAGTTTAAGGAACAAAAATTTATTGCAGTAACCAAACATTTCCCACTGGACAAGCGTGCAGCGATTACTTAACTAATGCAAATGATCTGCAATCTGCATGCAAGGAATGTATGGGATAGTTGTAGGGCACTCTCTTCCACTGGCATTTTACAAGTACTTTTTAGGTAGCTATGGAGACGTTACATCCTTTTTCATTTTGCTGTCATAACTAGACAGCTATTGATTTCTTTGTAAGACTCTTTGGAAGAGCGAGGAAGGAAGGGTGAGTTTTAGTATCACAAGGTCTGAGAGCAAGAAGTTGAAGAATATGTAGACAGATTTGAGATGGAGATAGCAGCACAGAGATCCTTGCAGGAGGTAGCCTTAAACTCCAAGTCTTGTTTTAGTACTTTTGCAAGTAAGGAGGTAAACATACACCACTATATAGCATACAGGCAACAGAGGGAGAGCCTCTCAACCGGGTCCAAAACCAAAACCATTTCTAGCTACCACTGCCATCACCCTGTACAAAAGGAGGCACTCTCCAAGAGCACACCGTGGTTTTGCTCCAACACAAAGCTTTCTGGAGACATGGCGGGACTCCATCCTTGCAACCATCATGCTGGGTACAAGATGTTCTCCTCTCCCTCTAAGCAGTTTACGTGGAAGCCTCATCCTCGGCAGGCCTTGCAATGCCTCCTCGCCACCCTCCCCAGGCATTACAGCCTTGCGATAGACCACTTGTCAAACAATCCTGCACCTCACCCTCCTTCTGACAACAGCTCAAGAGCTTGCGGTAAGCTGAGCAAACGCTGGTCCTCAGTAGCCGATTCTACCATGATGGCCAAAACAATCCTGAGAGAAATGCCTTTCACCATATTGACACCTTTATGATCAAACACTTCTGCACATGCAGATTTAAGACCACATATCACAAGCAGCGAGTCTGAAACCTGAGATACCGACCTGGAAAACACTGTGTCGCACAGATAAGGACGTGCAAATAACTATGGACTTAGGTCTCTTTCAGAAACTCCGTCAGTAATGAGAACAACAGGTCAGGCTCTCAACAGATTTTTCCCTTTGGATAAAACAGAAAGGAAAGCCTGTTCGATCAAAACATTTTTCTTAAATTCACCTTAGACCTAGTCACAACAATGGAGCCAGAACCTACAGAATTATCTCTACCACCAACCTGCAGGAAGCTTACTAGCACCACCCTGAAAACAAATCTCATTCTCATCTCCACGACGCATTTAAAGCCTCATGGCTGTCCACCAAGAGGACAGTCTCAAGCAATACCGCAAAGAGACAGACAGCAAGCAAGATGCTGCTGCTGCAGAAGCATTTGCACCTACAACCGACCTGTTACCGTTCCTTTCACCTACTGCCCATCCGTCTACAGAACCACATCATTGATACAGCTTCATTAATTCATGTGAAGGCTTGAAAGGGGTGAAGGATTAATCATCCTTCAAGCTCCCCAAGAAGCCAGCTGAGGAGTGCCATTACTGCCCTGGGGGCATATGAGTGTCACCAGCCGCCGTGGGTGTAGGCGCTCGGTCTAGACAGCACACAGACACTTTCACCATGTCACTCTCAGTGACATGAAGATCAGCCCACATTCACAACGCCCTGGTCACAGCTTTGCCGCGTACTTCTGCAGCTGGCACTGCTAGCCAGCAGCCAGCAAGGCCACCCAGCCCCGGTGCCGGCCAGCACAGGGCTGCACCAGGAGAGGGGCAAGCCCGTCAGAGGGGCGATGCCATGGGGCGGCCCCGGGACTCACCCCACGCAGAGCCACGCTGCACACACCTCCCTGGAGTCCCCCACCAAAACGGGGGCCAAGCAAGGACGGCGGGAAGAGACACACAGTCCCCCGCAGTGTCCAAATTCCTGGTAGTGCTGCATGTCCCAAGGATACCCCAAAAAACACATTTCTGTCCAGCACCATCAGAGGTTGCAGTGGTCCTGTCCAGCACTACACAGGAGGTCCGACGCCAGCTCCAGGATGAGCAAGGAAACTTCTGAGAAGATACTTCTGGTTAGGACCTGTTAATTACATGTTTCGCACCCAAGGGAAGGTGTAAACCAAGATAAGCCGCTATATGCTCTTTTTAGAGGAGAAGGAGAAAAAAACAAAACCAAAAAACCAAACAAAAACTATGAAATGTAGAAAAAAAAATCCCAGCCTGAGAAAAGAAATAATTCTTTATTGAAATAAGAAAAACAAGTTCTTAAAGGCAAATTAAGCCTAGCCAAGAAACATAAATATGCATTTCTGAGCCTTCCCCTGATGTTTCCTTTACAAATATAACAAATTAAAAGTGTTGTCACAAGTTAAACAAGCTTCAGTTAAGCGGAGGAAAAAAAAAAATGCTGATGGCTCCAAGATTCAACTGACAAGCCTTTTCAGGTCTGCTCTGAACCAAAACCAACTTCGCAGAGATTTAAATTAAGAGTAAAGAAATAGTCTCCTTCGCTTAATCCTGTTTTGGAAGCAGGACAGAGGGATGCTACAACAAAGGTAACACCTGAACCCACGAGGAGGCATCTAGCTACCATATGCCTTTCCTGGAGATTAGCTGCTCAACACACCCACCTCTTCTTGAAGAAGACCTTTGCTCCACTGTGCGTACAGCTGTGGGCAGGAACTGGGAACACTTAGTGTGCCTTGGCTGCTCCAACATGTCCTTATACCCCTCCCTCTATGTAAGCCACTAACCCACTGAAATTGTCTGTAATACACACCCTGTTCCAGGAGAAGAGCTGTTTGAACTTGGATCTGGAGAGAAGTCACCAAGGACGGCTACTCCAGCCTCCAGCTGCAACGTGAACGTCCCCCCTCACAGCACAGAGGTCCCCAGGAGGTAGGTTACACAAAACACTTGTCAGCTACGGTGTGGAGCACCTTGTGTTTTCAGTGCACCACCATTCTGGGGAGGATGAAATTTTTGTCTGGTTCTTAAAAAAAAAAAAAAACCCAACACAAAACCAAAACCACAAACATGTAGCATCCCTTCCCACCCATTCACTCATTTAACAAAAGTCTATCAGAGATGCTTCCAGTGAAGGAGAGGGAGCAAAAAGGCCCCAGCTGAGCAGCACAGGCAGCACAGCCCTCAGACTACCACCTCCCACCGTAAAGTGTGTTTTCCAGCTTGGACATTTGGAGAAGGAAACCAATGCAGACCCCAGCACCAGGAACGCTCCCTGCACCCATGCAGCCACAGCCTCATCCACAGCCCAGCCTTCGCCTCCCCCTGCATCCTGCACACAGCAGCGCTCACAGGCAGCATACTCCCCATCAGGCTCGCTGCCACGGTTCCTCTGGAATGGACAAAGATGAACCCATGCTACATTTTAGCGCAGGTATATAAACCTAAACCAGCATAGCAGAGGAGAGGCTTAGAATCCACAAGAAAAGCTTACAAAATAGGGCAAAACAACACAATCACATAGCTGACACCCACGAATACCCATTCATGTTCGAGTTGCGGAGATCCCAATAGGCTACACACTCCCTCTCCTTGCCAACACCTTGTCTCCACAGGACTTCTTCCATATGAGAAGACTACCTGATCCAAGGCTAAGGGAAAACAGATTCTGGCAGTCTCCATAAGGCAAGAGTGATTTTTAAACCCATGCCAACTGTGTCCTTGCTAAGCTGTACAGAACCCAAGACCACAAGTGCTACAACTACATGGGATAATAACTGTTTTCAGAAACACAGAAACAGCTCAGTGCTTTTTATAATGAAAATACTCTTCCTCACCTGCTCTTCAAGGCAGATGTTAATTATCAGCATTACACTCTGCAGAACCTTAATTTGATCCTACAGACACTTTCACATGCCAATCTCATGACATTCAAAACCATGGAGACGAGCCTCCAAAGGGCCTGCATGTTCTTCGACCCATCCCTTACACTCCCTATGATCTGGGCCAATCTTCTTCAACTGTGCTTATACCTTTCCCAAGTTTTGCAAAGGCTGTATTTCTGTCTAAACTTCATACTTGGCTATAGCTAGTGAGTACACATACTTTAGAGAGAAAATATCAAGCCAAGACTTCAGTAAAACACCTACCTAGACTTTCTGGCTTATTCTGGATCCTCTGAATGGACTTGAAGTTCCCTGAACTCTGGAGGTAATCAGAAATGAAATTTTGCTCAGATCAAGACCCACGCTGTGGAAAGACATTCAGACAGACAGTCTAAGCACACTCAGCAAACCCAGCACACCCTCAAAGTATCTCATGGACTGCAAGCACCTCCAATGAAGCTCTGTGCGTGTAGCAACCATGTTCCTCCTCCCCTCTACCTGCAGTGTCCCTGGGACAGCAGATAACCAGCAGTAAACAACAGGCCACAAAAACTACCGTGAACAGCACACAGCCTGCGAGCCATGGCTTGGTCACATCTTTCAGTGCAAGTGTGATCATAAACCTTAACTGCACCTTGCCACTGCAGACAGAGAAACTCGCTCTGATGCTTTCACCAAATTCTGCATCAAGGGGCAAAGGCCAACAAAATAGCCTTTGAGTCGCTCACCAAACCGCTCTGCGTTACAGCAAGGAAAGACGTCATTATTATTAAGGACCTTCCTTCTGAATTTCAGAACTTGGTCTGAAATCCCTAGGACCGGCGCTGCGCTGGCCTGAACCCGTCAGCCCACAAAAGCCCAACTGCACAGCTGGGAGAGAACCAGACTTCCCTGACCATGGCCACTGACAGAGCACATGGACAGCTGTGTGCACAGCTGCCACAGCATCAACAAAAGGTACTGCCCTTCCTCATACCCCAAAACAGATCCTGGTGCTGGTTTGGTAAACGCATGTTGTTCTTGTTTCTGTCATTCATAAAAGAGCACTACAGGGGAAAGATTTGACAACGGGGCGGGGGGGGGGGTGTGTTTGGCAGTTTGTTTGGTTTTACAGTATTAAAGCTATTTTTCTGTTACCAACTAAAAATTGTGTACGTTGTATCCCCCTTCACAACCACTGCCGTGCCCATGAACTATTTGGGGCCATATTGTATATTCATACATAAAATATACCCTAATACTTTTCCCTTAGATTTTTGTGTCAGAATTGATCAGTTTGAGAAAAGGTACACAAGACCAAATCATTGCAATTTCCTCTTATTTTGACACATCTGTTACAGAGCAAGAAAATTAAGTCTCCCAAATCCATCATATTTGGAGCCACAAGAAATCTTTGATTTAAAACGTGCTGATTCACACTAGTGGTTATCAGATTTTTCTGATCTGAGACATAATTAGACAGCTTTCTTTGACAGCACAAAAATTCTCCAGTTTAGGGTTAAGATGCTGCAATAGCCAGCTCGAGTCTCAGCCTTAGGTTTTCCACTAATATTTAAGAAAAAGCCTATAAAGAAAGATGCAAGTACAAATCAGCTTTTGGATCAGTGTACTTGATCTTGGAGTCTTTTGTTCACAGGTGACATTCAATGGGATTTTATTCATGCAAGAGTTACAACACTGTGCCTACTGTTAGTGTGATTATCATCAAGATGTATGCAAATGGCTGCTTAAAGTCACACTTTTTGTTATTTTTATCTTACCTCAAACACCATGAGCCAGAGACTGCTTAAATGGCCTCTGGTCTTGGTTCTTTGACACAACCTGCATTGCTTAATGATGCAGAGTGGCAGAAGGGAAAGTGAGCATCCTTACCTTAACACAAACAGGTTTCCAGCCCAGTGCTGGACAGAAGATCTAATCTCCCTGCCTAAGTATGCTCATGTGATATGGGGGAACCAGGCTTTTGCATCTCCCAGCGGTTTTAGCAAGATTCAGACTTGCACCATGCTTTCAAAGAAAGAGAATGATTCCGGTCTTCACCAGGTGCCATTCCTCATGGTCCTGAGATGACGTGCAGGAGAAGATGCAACATGCCAGGCATGAGGGTGAGATTTAATAGCACCTCTAACGAAGAGCGTTCTGATGAAGTGTTAACCCTGTCAGCCCAGAGGGTTCAAGCACTCAACAGCAAGAGAGTACAGGACTCCCAGCCAGGGGCTATGTCGGGTTTACAAGGCTGTACTGCACAGCCTAAGCCCTTCCCAAGTTCTCCACCTGCCTTCCCCCTTAACGATGAAGATGGCCCAGGCAGGGGCAAGGAGAGGAAAGGCTACAGCTACGACTGGCTGCAAGAACTATATCTAAATATATTTCCACTGAGGAAAGAAATCAACTTTTTACATAATTGGTTTATCTTGGCCTTTTGACAGAAACAGAAGCGCAGCCGCTGGAAAAAGGATAAAGCTTTAACCCACCGCACTTTCCTCATGTACAGCAGAAGTCACAGAAGAACAAAGTGGTCTGGAAGCTAAAGGATATCAGGAAATCATACATACCCACAGCAAGGGCAATACACATCATGGGCAAGCAACTGCAAATCCGGTGTGATGACTGAATTACTAATGGAAAATTCCAACCTTTAAGCAGAAATAAAGTACTGTCCCGGCAGGAAACACTACTAGAAAAAGAACAAATGGCCCCTATCCTCAGCCCAAGCTGAACCAACACATAAGTCAATTTGAGAGAGAGAGGTGGGGGGAAGAAAAAAAAAGAAAATTAAAAAAAGGAGGGAAAACACGGATGCATTGCTCCCTGCATCTGAAAGTGTGTTTACAGCTGAGCAACCTTGCTAGGGCGCTGAGAACAAGGAGAGATCCAAAGCAAAGATCCCCCCAGAAACCCACTGAGACAGATGTTACAACTTAGCGTGATCATCTGCTAAAGTTGCCTGAAGTTGGGAATATGCAACAACTGCAGATAATAACCCCATGACAAGAGAAACACTGTCCTCCAAAAGAAGGACCAAGCTTTAATTCTGGATTGGATGCTGACTTTTCCAAATATTGGACAAGAGACATAATCTCTCGGGAATAACATGGTGCCTTTCCTACGTTACACAAAGATTAATGCTTGTAAACCTGCCATCTTCAAAGAGCTATTTGAACAGTAAACTTCACTGATTTCTGGAACTGTCGTTAAATAGCCACCCTCCATTCACAGATCACCTCTTTAGCAGTCAACTTTTCAGCACTAACAGTCAGTTTCCTACCAAGACATAGGGAAGGCTGATGCCCTAGTCCTACTCAAACTAAAAAAAAGTCAGCACAAATGCAAAGACTGACAAAGGAGGAGACCTAGGCACAGTACATCTGCTAAGGGGACACTGCAACACACCAGTTAGGTTCTGGGCACACAAACAAATTTACAGTATGACAAGACAGGGTGGGAATTTCTACTAAATGCTAAATCAATGAGTATAAACACCAGCAGTAAACACGAGTCAAGGCAATGTAGTTCACCTCTCCTAGGCTGGATCCAAGAGCAACGTCACTAATGGGATGACTAACAGGATCTCACAATGACAAATGGGGGAGGGGGGCCACTATTCAGCCTAAGTACAGGAAGGCACTAAGTGGTTTTACTTATGAAGGTATTAAGTGTTTTTACGTATTCCTAATGTGTAGCTGTATGCACAAGCTCCACACAAGAGGAGTGAACACAACAAAACCCCCCTGAACCTTCCAATAAACCTGTTCCTTGCATTTATAAATTTAGAGATATGGCTTGGCCAGACAGAAATAGGTCAGATCATAATTGTACAGCTTTAAATAAGCAACACGACTTGAGTTTTGCTTTAAAGCCTGAAAATAACAATGGTAAGTAAGAGAAGAAGCTATCTCAGGTATACCAACCTAACTCCCAGTATCGCCATTTACAAGCTGAGGCAGAGGCTACCGGCACCTTCTTACAGAAGAGCGTGCAAGTTCAGCAGCGGGACGGAGGCATTACTGACTACCCCTAACACCCCACGAATTTCCAGGATGCTCCATTACCTCCCTAAATCCTGTCTAATATTTGGGCTCTTACTTTCTCTGTTGAAATCTGCAAACCAGTGGACTTCCCAGTCACAGGCATTTATTTTTTTGCACTCCTCTTGCCCCACCCCAGGAGTCAGGGATACACTGGACCACCTGTACTGGATTTGTGATCTGCCCACCTCTCCGTGCTCCCCTCCACCTTCACAGAAAACACATAATGCAAAGCACAACAAAGGAAATTAGTCAGCTATTCAAATGAGTTTACAGCAACGCTATCTTGCCCTAAGTCACAGGTGTATTTTGATGCAATCACACCACTGTCAAGAAAGTGACTAAACCTTCTTTGGTTTTAGACCTCTTCAGGGGAAGAATTTTCACTTCTTTGAAACTGCTCCTTGAAGCAGTGCAAGACAGAAACATCACAGAAACCCCATTTGGATGGATTCAAGAGACATAAAATCTCCTGAAGGACTCTGTACCACGCACCTCATAACAGCAGCACTGCCTGTCCTCAGGCCATCCAGACGTGACCCATGAGCAGGGACCAGACTTCGTCCTCCTCGTCACCAGCGAGCAATGGGACCAGACAGGCTGGCAGCACCACCTGCGAACCTCAGTTTCCTGGGAATGGCTGTAATTTCAGGAATGTTAACAATTATCCTCATGTTGACACAGGTCACAAACAAAGTCTCCCCATACACCTCCACAGACGTTTTCATCAGTACCCCATTCCTTCCTGCAACATGTTTTATACCGCATAGGCAGCACAACCCAAAACAGAAACAGGACTTGCATCTAAGTAGGGAAAAAAAAAAAAAGATGACATTCACTGCAGCTTTCTGCCCCATGTGACACCCCTGATCTCAGGGTGCTCCACGCTGCATTTCAGGGACAAGCAGAAACGTTACTCACCAATTTTTCCCACAGCATGGATCTGCTGCAGACACATGTGCACAAGACACATCAAATTAAATATTTCTTCAGCAGAACTCTTAAACCCAGAATGGATCTAGCAGACAGATGAAAATCCAGGGCAAAACTCGCTGAGGAAGCACTTGAATCTGGACCCATGCATTTGGACTCAAGTTCTTGCCCTTATCTCACTTAAGAGGGCTACAGTGGCTGCTGAATACCTAACAGCACCTTGTTCAAAGGCAGCGTGCCGCAAAGCAGGAGCAATGCTGCTGAAGAAGGAATCTGCTCCTAAGGGCCCCGCTCCACAGCCAGGCAAACAAGTGGAGCTCCCACTGCCTTCAGGGAGGAGAGAAACATCAACTTCATAGTCCCAGAACAGGAACACCGACCCTAATTTATGAGCAATGCAGCACGCCATTGACAGTCATTCTCACCAGCAAACCAAACAACTCCCTCTGCTTCTACGAGCTGATCTATCCAATACAGCTTTTCAAGAAACTGTGCTAAATCCTATTGTCAAAACTCCCCTGGGATGGGTACTAAGCCAAACTAGGGAGCACTTCGGCTCTTCATTTCCCATTGATGTGAAGAAGTCGAGGCCAAAATCCTTGCTGCATTTGGAACTGAGAGTCTAAGCAGATTTCAGTTTTTCTAGTTTCCAAGATGCATCTTGAACCGACCTGCCATGCTGCCTCACTGAGCACACTGGTTTTACTGAAACCCAAACTCACGGGTTTTATTATAATTCCAAGTCCGTTTTGTCCTTCACAAATGTAAAACCCCAAGCTATAGCTGCTACTTTAACAGAAACAATAAATCTGGAATTGCCACACTGAAACACCTTCCTCTCAGATACTTAATCGTGTAAGTATGGAGAATATTCTCATTCTGTGATCTATTTTTGCTGTTTACTTTTTGGAACGCAGAGATACTGGTATTGCTCAATCGCGCTGCCATTGCAATCCATACCAGAGCTTACACACTGTGCTGTTGGTAGTGTCTGTGCTTGGGCCAAAACAAGGGGAGCCAGCAGAGTCTCTGAAGGCTCAGATATAGCCAAGCCCAAGTCCTAAACACTTCGTCTGTGTTTTTGCACAAATCGGCAGCGCTGCACTTCCACAACAGAGCACACACACGTTGTTATACCACAGCGAAGCATTTAACACCGAAGCTTACTTTTCCCCCCGCAGAAATAACTACATAGGTGTAAAGCACCTTTTTACTACTACAGCTACACCTCAGCCAGGGTGTGAGCTAGCACAGCTATTTCAGGTTTTGGAAGTCTCCGACCTAAAAGAAACAGACCTGGAAGAAATAATTACAGGATGTAAGAACGCCAGGCCTTAAATCAAAACATGTTTGTTAGTTCAAGATAAAACTCACAGCTGAAGTTTCACAGTACTTGTGGCTGAAGCGTCCTACTAAAACCTGAAAAGATTAAACTGCAGCCTACCTCTCCTCAAAATTTCCCTAAAAGCTACGCCAGCTCCAGCACACGAGTTACAGAAGGTCAGGAGCTAGTTACCGACCCACGGGAACACTTAAGCATAGCCTGAGGACAGAGAGCCGGACGGTTTTGGCAGGGGAAGCCCCTCGTC
>NW_009601841.1:0-1628 GCF_000690535.1 Cariama cristata | reverse complement strand
CACCTAAAGGGGCCTACAGGAAAGCTGGGCAGGGACTTTTTAGAAGGGCAGGGAGCGATGGGACAAGGGGCAATGGCTTTAAACCGGGAGAGGGAAGACTTAGATGAGATATTACGAAAAAATTCTTCCTCATGAGGGTGGTGAGGCAGTGGCACAGGTTGCCCAGAGAAGCTGTGGCTGCCCCATCCCTGGAAGTGTTCAAGGCCAGGTTGGATGGGGCTTTGAGCAACCTGGTCTGGTGGAAGGTGTCCCTGCCCATGGCAGGGGGGGTGGGACTGAATGGGCTTTAAGGTCCCTTCCAACCAAACCATTCTGTGATTCTAGGTCACCAGCTTGACCTCTGCTAAGTAAAATACAAATTGCAGCTGAACATCATCTTGAATATTCCTTTATTTTGGGCACTGATACCCACAATTCTGATCAGATGACATGCATGTGTTTGTTTAGAAAAGTAACAGGTATTACAGATTTATGTTCTAAAATTAAGACCATACCACATGTACTTCCACCTCTTTCCTAGAGAAATGCAAAAATGAAACCAACATTTCTACACACGAAGATTTGTGCGATCATGATACTTCTGGTAGGGATCATCAACATACCAATTTCTTCTCTTCCAGAAAGAAGTAGTCATTTTATCAAGGAGTTTACATTGCGTTCTAGTGCACAACACCAGCTCTCTCAAACGCTTCCTCTGGGCAGCTGACTTCTTCCAAAGTTTCTTCTTATAACCAGCCTTTCAGAAAGAAATACACAAAACGCTTTTAACTGGGTCGCTGCAAATACACATACACAGCAATAATGATAAGCAAACCTGGACAAATCCCCCACTTTCAGGAAGACGGGAATCTCTCTACAGAGCTTTTTTTAACTTCCATACTAGCTACTGCCCTCTAACGGAAGGAGAACAATTAGCTGTAGAGAACACACTTAGATTACCAAAAAAATTTTACCTTTCTCCTAACCCAGAGGCCATTGTGCAGCCGGAGAAACCTATCGACCACCGCTTTCACGGATTTCCTCTTTCCTTTCCGTAAGCCGCAGTAAGTGAGAGTCCTCGCTGGCTGTTGAAGTATACTTGGAAGCAGTGATGTGACACTAAAAAACACCCCCAAACCAGGGGAAAAAATAGAACAGGTATGAAACACCTTTTGCAAAAATAATCACTGGCTTTTTCACATAAGGGGAAAACAGAAGTAGCTGTGACTTGTCTGAAGGTTAACAAGAACTCACAGCACGCCACTTAGTGAGTGGGTACGTAAGAATGCTGACTGCAGTGCTGAACTCTGGTCAAAATTAATCTCGAAGTTATTATTCCACACAGAACATCTGTTTTCAACTACTACATGTGGTTAAACACTCAAAAGCATACAGTCAGCTGTTACTGGCATTCAGAAATTACTTTTATGATATTAATCATCAGCAAGAGAAACAGTGCCGATTGTAACACAGCTATTTGTAAAGCATATTCCATTTTACATCCCGCTTCAAGCATTACGCTTACCAGCAGTGGGAGACTTAGGGCTAACACAGAGGCCCGTTTAACAGAGTAAAAAGCAGTCCCAGAAGTCTCTCAGACAAAGAGGTTTATATAAATCTCCTTTTAAGCTTTAATTTCCAGAAGGGGC
>NW_009601840.1:2624-16295 GCF_000690535.1 Cariama cristata | reverse complement strand
CCAGCCAATCCTTCTTTGTTAGTACAAGGTCCATCAGAGCACGTCTCCTCAGCTCCTCCACCACCTGTGTCAAAAAGTTATCATCAATGCTCTGCAGGAACCTCTTGGACTGTGTGTGCCTAGCTGTGTTGTCTTTCCAGCAGATATTAGGGATATTGAAGTTCCCTAGGAGAACCAGGGCCTGTGATAGTGAGGTTACTTTCAGCTATCTCATCGTTCTATTGACTTCCTCATCCTGATCAGGTGGCCTGTAGTAAACACCCACGACAGTGTCACCCATATTAGCCTGCTGCTTAGCTCTTGATCCATTCTTCATCTGCCCTTAGGCAAAGCTTGATACATTCCAGTTGCTCTGTTACATAGAGAGCAACTCCAGCACCATTCCTTGTTAGCCCATCCTTCCTAAAAAGTATGTAGTCATCCATGATAGCATTCCTATCATGTGAGTTATCCCACCGTATCTTTGTAATTGCAATGAGATCATGGCCCTGTGACCACACACAGACCTCTAATTCTTCCTCTTTATTCCCCATGCTGTGTGCATTGGTGTACAGGCATTTCAGACAGGTAATTGAGCATGAAGGTTTCCCAGGAGGGGTGCAAGAGGATCCACTGTAGTCATACACACCCTTGAGTTGGTTGGCCTTCTGATTCTCTTGGGAGGCAACTAAGGAACATTTGTCACTGTCCTGGTTGGCCTGGCTTATTTCTTAGTCAGATGCGATAGCATGAGCATTGCCACTTTGGACCCCATGCCCCAAGTCCTACAGTTTAAAGCCTGCCTCATCAAGTTGGCTAGCCTGCTGCCAAAGATTCCCTTGCCTCTTCTTGACGTGTGGATTCCATCCCTCTCTAATAGGTTACAGTCATCAAAGAATATTCCATTGTCATAAAAGCGAAAACCCTCATGACAGCACCAGCCATGAAGCCAGAAAATGATTCGCATTATATGTCTATTTATGGCTGCCCCCACTCCTCTGCCTGGTAAAATGGAGGAAATGATAACTTGAGCACCAATATTTTTCACTTTCACCTACAGGGCTTGATAGTCTTCCTTGATTCTACCCAGGTTCTCACTTGCAGTGTCATTCGTGCCCACATGAAAGAGTAGCATAAGGATAATAGTCTGAGCTCTTGACAAGTTCTGGCTCCCCGTTGGCAATGTCTTGGACTCTAGCTCCCAGAAGGCAACATATCTCATGCAACTCCCTGTCAGATCGGCAGATGAACACCTCAGTGCCCCTTAACAGTGAATCACCCACTATGAGCACTCGTTATTTCTTTTTACAGTATCCACTGTGTGCTGTTGGTAGAGTTTCTCCATGTAGACCTTGCTTGTGGGTGTCTACAGCTGTTAAATCTTCTTATCTGTTTTTGGTTGTGATGCTGGAGGGTGGAGACTGAAATAGAATTCTGCTTTTGTGGGTCACCAGGGACTTGGAGCTAATGTCTTTGGTTCTCAAAGAAGACGCATTAAATGATTCTACTGTTAAAGGTAGAACTTGGCTTATTTGAAAATATGAGGTGCAACTGCTCACAAAACTATTGTGGTGATTTCCATGCTTTATTTTACTCCGGGCTGTCTCCAAGATTTTTTTGCTTGAATATGTGCATTTAACCACTGTTAAAGAACTGATTTTTCTCCCTCAGAGATTTAGTCTAATATTTGGGCTTAGATAATTGTTTAAAAAAGTATTTCATATGTATGTAAAATAGAAAGTAGCACATTCAGCTTAAGCAGGATCAACATGTCTTCTTTGCTTCCTTTTCTAAACTGTTGTGTAAACAACTCAAACCTTCCACCTGTGTGATGGCTTTATTTCACTTATTAATCTTTTAAAGTCTAGTAGACCTTTAGTGCCTTTTCCGTCTTGGAAGATGAACTCTATTTTAAAAATGTATAATTAATATTCAAAAAACTCATGCATTCTTATTGTAGGGTAATTTAAATTTTAGGATTCCAAGACTATTGCTCAGTAAGTGAATATTATATTATGTAGGTTATTTTCTTCCTTCTCATCTATTTTTATCTCTAGTCCACTAGACACTTCATCCTGTGTCAGAGTGGCAAATTTCTACCAAGTACATTGCATTGGATTTCTTTTAGTTCAGCCATGCACATCTTAATTGTGACTGATTTCAGCTTTTTTCCCATGCTTTGTGAAGTGTGGCTGCCTTTCCTTCTTATCCTGTGCAAGTTGTACATGACTAACTGATATACGCTGAGTTCAGCCCCAATATCTATTTCCTCTCGGTGCACTTGAATTGCTCCTACAAAATAAAGTAGCTCCGAGCACTGAAATTCTCTTATCTTTAGTTGAGTCCTACATGAGAATGTTGGATTCTGTATTGTTTCAGTTCCCAGACACAGTCTCTAAGAGGTTTACCTGTGCATGAAAACGCCAATGCAATACAATAAATAAAAATTTATCGCTCTGAATATTGGAGGTGGAATACATCTCCCCTGAGTGTTTAGATTTATAGAACTGTCTCAGTTTTATATTCAGAGAAAATGAGCTGCCACCTCTTATCCATGTGATCAACCCAAAATTTACATTTTGATTTGGAAAAAGATGAAACTACCACTAATATTTTTCTCTTTATTAGGACAAATTCACGTTATAAAGAAAAATATAATCATAATTTTAAAGTGTTTTTTTTGCATCAGTGCCTGTAATTACTGCGTCTTTCTATGACATGAGTTCTCTAGATGTTTCTACAATGTTTTCATTCAGAAGATTGCAACCAGAAAATAGTATGTACGTATGAGGAAGATCTCATATTGATGAAACAGAGCCACCTCTAGAAAACACACAGTATGTAAGACCATACAGAAATACAGGAAGAGAGTAAGACTTTCATATTTAGGTGATATGGCCAAGGTCGAAAATAGAAAAAGGAGAGATAAAAGGACTGCCTGGTACAACACGTAGTTCTCTTTTGTCTATATGGCTGAGCAAGTTCCCCACATCACAACTAGAGTCATCCCTGATAATTTTGGGCGTAAGAAAAATAGATAGGTTCCTTGTCTAATACTTATACTCTAAAAAAGTTAAATAATCATACTCAGAACCTAGCACTATTAGGAGACGCTAATATCAGAGTCAGAACAGAATACTTAATTTAAAAAGCATAACTTTAAAATTAAGTAATCAAGAATATTAATCAAAAAATATTCAGTGTGCTGATGAATTAGCTGCCTTTTATACAAATCTTTCGTCCTTCGATTTTGTTATATAATGTATATATTTTATTTGACATAACATATTAAACTAAATACTGTGTGAAAAAATGGAACCTTATAATAGCTTATCTGAAATACCTGTAGTACTTTGACTGAACATGATTGTAGATGTGGTACACAGAGCGGAACAGGCATATTAAAGATGAAATTGTCTTCTTTTACAGCAATACCCTAACCCCTGTTAGCCACAAAGGTTTTGAACAACTGGGAATTGTGTACAGACAGTTGGCTTGTCATTAATACAGTATAACACAACATTACTTTTTTTATTTCTAAGCAATGTTTATATCCTATTCACTTGGCAGTTCTCCTGAACCTTGCTCTGTTTCTGATTCTAAACCTCAGGTGCAGGGTAACTTACTGCTAAAACTGTAACTTCTGCATAGGACTCTGCTAGGTTTTATGATCCTGGGTTAGGTAATTCACACCACTGCTGCTGATGTTATGAATGGCTAGCATAAAATGAACACATGGTTAACTTTAACTAAGTCACAGACATTGACAATAAAAAGAAAAATGTAATTTGCACTGCCTAAGTCTAGATAGTTAAAGCAGACTCTATTGAAAACAGGACTGTTTTGAGCATATTTTAAATTTTTAACTTCTGCCAGGTAAGTATTTAAAGACATACAACTAAATACTTATATATAAATCAGCATGTACAAATACATGATCTGTACAGGTATGAGTATGTAGGTGGTGGGACTGTTTCACAATCAGAACTTCAGCAGTAACAATGGCACAACTATATGCTAATGTGGGCAAATCAATGTATTCTTTCAATATGAATATAGTAAACTTTTACATCTGGAACCAGTATACTACCTGAATTAAGCTTGGGGTTAGGTACTTTTGGATTTCTGACAACATTTTTCTTTCATCTTTAAGCTGGATTTTCAACCTCCTCAAAGGAGCATGAACAGACCTATGATCACTACTGAATTCTCAAAACCCTTCCAGAAGCCATTTCAAAAGACATTCACGCTACATAGCAAATCACAAAGAAGTGTAGGTTATTCCACACAGGCACCTAGACACTTTCTTCCTTACACCTGAGAAGTTAGGAGGTGGAATTGATTCTTACACTGCTTCAGCACCTAGAGAAACAGAATCAGATTCAGCCTCAGGTGCAGCACTGATGTGACTTACTTGGAGACTGTGGTCTTTCTGTAAGTCAGAATGACAGACCCCTTTCTATATTTAAAAAAATAAAAATAAAATAAAAAGGTGAGAAAAAAGTAATTATTTAAGCAAAAAGTACAATATAGAGTATGAATATAAGTAAGTAAGTGTCAATATATCCATAGAGGAACAAAAGGGAAAGCAACATTTTAGTAACGAAGTAAGCTAGAAGACAATTGTTAACGAAAATTTGTTCATATATGGAGAATGTTGCTGTATCCTGTATCAGGACTGAAATCAGTTAGCATTATGGTAAGAGAGGCATGAGAATAATGTAAAGAACAGATCTGCAAGGGACTGCAAAAGATCATCTAGCTTATTCATTCTCCCAGACCATAACTGTTACATATTTGCTTTTCCTAACAAAAAAATTTTACAAAAGGAAATAGCTAGGAGCACTGAAAATCAAAGCAGAGATGTATCAACACATTACTGGAGAGGAGCAAGACAAAGATGAAAGTGGGAAACTCTGGTGAACAACTTCAGGGGCCAGTTCTGGGCCCTTGCCTGAACATAGTCAAAACTGGCAGCATGACAAAGTGACTCAAAATATTAAGGCAAAAAGGAAAGAGTTAAAAGAAATATTAAAACATTACTATTTAAAAATTTATTTATAAGAACTATATCATAATAGCAATTATAATTTAATAATTACAGTGCAACATGTAGTATTTTTATAGAATATATATGACCATTATAAGCATGATTATCATATATAATTTATCATATATTGTAATATATTATATCACACAATAATATTAGTATAGAAATTTAAAATGTTTCTGTTAAAATTACTAAAAATACATTAGCATCTGAAGATACTGAAATCTACAATATGTTCTGTAAGAAAAGCTAATCAGCCAGGAAGATTTACAACATGTTGTTTAGTTTGTCTTAATTAATTACTAGTGGGTGAGAAGAGTATGACCTTATTTCTCTCTTCCCAACTCCCTGATTTTTTCACTCACAGCTATCTCCCTTGTCTCACTAAATTATGCTGTTACATTCAGGGCAAAATCTTCCTATTCTACCGCTCCTGCCATTTGGGACAGCATTCCTGTAATTCTTTGCCTCATTAAGTCATAAAAACATGTGAAAACCTCTCTTCTTTTCAGGTCTGTGAGTTTTAGCTTCTTTTTCTTTCTATTGACCTTCAAACACCATATTATCCAGTCTATGAGTGCTTATGTTAAGACATGTGGATCCTAATACTAAATTTTGCATAGGCTTAGAGTATGTTCTTTGCAGAATGGAGAAAAAAATAGTGTATAAAAAAATGTATAAAATGCAGCCCTTACAGATATCAAGCCCATAAAATTGATTCCATTTATTCATCATGCACAGAAGCATTCTGTAATATAAATTAAGCTAAATTAGGAACTGGTTGATTTGAAAGATGTTACCTAAATTAAACTGGAATGATGTTGTGTTATGATCAGAATCATTGACTGTTTAGGAATATCTTCAGTACATACTTCCAAACTGATTCATTAGCAGAATTTATGACTTGTTTTTCAAAGCGGTACAGTCCCACAGACTAGCGGATATCTCAGTTTCCTGTGCACTTAGCTGTTTTAGTGAGTAAGTAACTTATTAGGTTATTCACATAGCAAATTATTTCGCATATATACTTACACACATTCATTGCTTGGTTGTTGAGTTCCCGTTGGTATTTATGGACATGAATAAGGGCTTCAGTTAATTACAAAGATCTATTTGCCACTCATTCTCTAAATTTCTTCTTACAGAGAAACTTCGGTTTGGTTTTGTAGCTGGGGCACTAGACTGAACTTTCTGATTATGGTACTGAACTTGGTGTATTTTTCTTTTTAAGTATAAAGCAAATGAATATGACATTTTTAACAATCTTCCTTTATAACAGTTCCCAGGGTTTGGAGGAAATGGATCACTGGTGTTGTTAACAGTATTGAACAGTTCACTGATGAGAAGAAATATATTTTTTCTTTCTGACATAGCAAAAGTAACTGAATAGAAAAGCTCTTGTTCATGGGCACTTAACCGTACTGTCTTCTACCAGTCATGCAACAAATATATTTAATGTTTTTTCAAAAGAAATCAACAGAATGATATTACTAGACAACCCAACATTTAATGCTGAGTTCCATTCCTGGATCTGTCAATGACTTACTGCTTAGCCCTGTAGATGTAGTTCATTTAGCCAATGTACAATTTGATGTATTGAGGCATTTAGAGTTTTGATAACATAATGTACTTAAATGTTTATGCAACATGGTGTATTTTGATTTTACAAAATACATAAGAACATATTGTACTTAACAGTAGGGCAAGCAGCAGAATGTTTTGAATAATGCTTTGTCAAATTTTAAAACTTTCATTTTCACCTCTTTTTTTTTTTTTTAAATTTGGGATAAACATAGTCATCAAAATCTGAAATAGCCAAATTATGTATTTGTGTCTGTGAGAACTGTGTGTTTCAGTGAAGTAGTCCTTTAGTGGTGTGCTGTGCACTAGTCTTACAGAACATATAAATGCCAATTGAAAACACATATCAGAAAAATAAAATTTCTGAACACGCTTACATAATGTCACCATCCTGAAAATTTCCAACTTCTGATTTGCTTTATATGCCTGATGAATTGAATACAAATTACTCAAATATGTAAAGTTATTCATATGCTTGTTTTGTTCAGCATCAGAATCTCAATCCTTGTAATATTGTTAAAATTATATAACTCCAAAATTCTTATTTGATATTCTGTCTTTTGTATGAAGGCTAACTATCTCTAACTATTCAGTTTAAGAGATGATAATTGAAAAGTGTTTCTGAAACTGCCTCTGTAAAACATTCAGTAATAAGAAATCTGTTACAGTAGTTCTTATTTTTTAAAAAAAAAAAAATCAATTATATCATTATAAATGTATTGCTTTAAAAAGAAAACCCAAGTTAATGCTGACCTACATTTGATCTAATATGAGCACCAAGGTATTAAGTAAATGAGAAAAAGTGAAGCAGACCTTGGCTTTCCCCAGGAAAAGAGGACACCCTTGGCACTATGTCAGGTTTACTTCTGTAACCCAACAGAAATGACAGCAAAAAAGTAACTCAGAACAAAAGTTTTTATTTTCTCTGTAAGATAAAGAAGCAGTACTGTCAGTACTGTGTCCAGTTCTGGGCTCCCCAGTTCAAGAATGATGAGGAACTACTGGAGAGAGTCCAGCAGAGGGCAACAAAGATGATGAGGGGACTGGAGCATCCCTCTTATAAGAAAAGGCTGAGGGAACTGGGTCTGTTCAGTCTGGAGAAGAGAAGACTGAGAGGGGATCTCATCAATGCTCATCAGGGCAGGTGTCAAGAGGATGGGGCCAGACTCTTTTCAGTGGTGCTCAGCAACAGGTTATGGGGCAATGGGCACAAACTGAAACTCAGGAAGTTACACAGAATCACAGAATCATCAGGGCTGGAAGGGATCTCTGGAGATCATCTAGTCCAACCCCTCTTCCAAAGCAGGTTCACCTTCAGCAGGTTGCACAGGAATGCGACCAGGTGGGTTTTGAAGATCTCCAAAGAAGAAGACTCCACATCATCTCTGGGCAGCCTCTTCCAATTCTCTGCCATTGGAACCTGAACCTGCTTTGGAAGGGGGGTTGGACTAAATGATCTCCAGAGATCCCTTCCAACCCTGATGATTCTGTGACTCTGTAAATGCAACAGGATAAAGAATCCAAAACCAGCTGAGGGAAAATTTAGAAAAGAAAATGTGTGTCTACATCTGAACTTTGGTGATGTTCAGGTAATCGGGATCCTAATGTTTTGATCAGGATTTATTACTAATCACCTCTGTCTTTTGGTTCACAAAGTAAACACTAACTGAGATAAAGGTTTGGGACAATTCCTAAACTATACAAAGTATTTATAGTATTTTCCTCTTGACGCTTAGACACCTACTAGTAAGACCATATTGATCTATTTGTTTTAAGGATAACTGATTTTCAAATCAATCACACAAAGAAGACAATTCAGACAAATTTTTCAAGTTCCACAATTTTAATCTTTGTCAAAATGCAATCATATTCAAAACATGCCTTTTTATTATTTTTTCAGTAAAATAATATTTCCCAAACAGAATTTGTTGCTTAGTAACATGAATACATTTTACACATTGCTCTGTTTGTAAGTATAAGTGTGTCAATATAGTTTCTGTAAGACAGACAGCAATTCAGTCATCAGCTTCATTTTAAGATTAGACTACAGTTCCTAGTGTTGGTTGATGTTCAACTCTCAAGAACTCTGTTACAAAAAAATCCTCCCTTACATGTAAGATGAGTCAGGAGAGACTGGTTTAGAATATTTTATGTAGCAGGTGTTTCTATTTAATATCAGTACTCATACAGTCCTTTGAATAGTCAGGAACTTGAAAGGCTTTCTATAGCATTTGAAATAAATATTTCAAGTAACAGATTGTTGCATTGTTTAGAAGTTAATTATCAGGTCATATTAATGATGATATGGAACAGTATTTGTTAGCATCAATCACTATAATTTTAAGCCTTTGAAAGTCTCATACAGAACAGGAAATCCTTCAGACCAAAGCAGTTTTTGATGACTTTTCTAATAAGCAAAATTTTAAAAAAAGACCAAGTAATCCATGTAACATTGTTTATTTTGCATCTGATTAATAAATACATCTAAAAATATATATGACTAGTGTGAAAATCACACAGAAAATAGTAGTATTTAACCGTTGAGGAATACTGAAGATGCAGATGCAAAATCTTATTAATCGAGAGGCAAAAGAAAGATTTGTTACATATCATAGTGTCTCTTAAGCTATATGACTCAGAGTGGTTGCAAAGTTGTCTGATTATCTGTCATGCATATACTCTTGGCTATAGACTTTGCATCAGTGATTAATACTAGACTGTAGATGACCCTACTTGTTATTCATATTTGAACATTTTATAGTTTGCTTGGTTTTGTCTTTGTCAAACATCAAATCAGTGTGAGCAGATTTCGTATAACAAGGGAAAGGATCTGCATGAGAAAACGTAGGAAGTCTTCAGATGCACAAGAGAGAACTTTAAAGTTATTTTTTTTGCCAATGGCCTTCAGGCAGAAAAGCGTAACATAGGTTCAGGAACCATTCTGCCTGCATGGTAAGACAACATTTACAAACAGGCCAGTGTATCTGGACTATCTTGATATAACAAAGTCTGCAATGAAGGCATGTCTGCCTTGACCACCGGTTTTGTAGAGAGTGGTGCAAATGTCTGTGTACATTAACCAAATATTTATGCAGCATCACAACGTACCTTCCAAAGTACATACAGGGTGATGCCATTGAATCTACCACAAGCACTCTGTTCTGCTCATAGGTGTTGCAGAAGTGCTGCCCAAATTCATGGGGCAGGAAGTGCATAGCCAACCAGACCTACATGGAGTTTCAGAGGAAATATCAGATAGAGAGATTTTAACTATATGCAGTGGAATTTGACCAGGACACTGAAATTAACACATTCAGGTCTTCTGAAAAGCATTATGCAATCTTGAAAAAATGCAAGCAATTGGGATATGTTACTATCTCATCCAAAAATAGCATATTTCTAACAACATGAAGCTCCCTGAAAACATAATGGAAAATATATATGCTATTATCTTAGAAGATACCGGAGGTACCTAGAAGTTAGCATGACTTAAATGATGTTAGTCCTAATGTATATATGTGTGAAAGAGAAGAACATTAGGTCTTGGGTTTCCTTGCTTTCCTCCTTGGGAGGGGCAACAACCTCATGAAACCCTAGCTCATTTGTTAGGCATTTCCAGAATAGAGTAAAAGTTGTGCCAAATGTTGCAAGTCACATGTGGTCTGAGCTCAGAGACCCCAAGACTATTTAATTTACAAGGATATAAAGTTAACTGTAACTTGAATCGTGATCACACAGGGGAAGACCTGGTTCTATGCTCTTCATATTCTGAACCTTCTTGATACTGCCTTAAGCACTTTCAGAATGGATTTGTTCATACCATGCTCTGCGACATGGATTTTATCATGTCTAATTGGTGATACAATGCCAATGCTAACATGTAACATTACACATTACTTTTTGGAGACATTTTAAAAGATTCTGTAGTTCAGTTTATATCAACTATAAGTTAGTCCAAAAGCTATAGTATACTACAAAACCAGAAACACATAAACACCTTCAGATAATGCTCTGAAAGAAGTAGCTAATTTGCCTTTACAGGTTAAATGTGAGGGAACAATTAATCTAAGTAATATTTTGTTGTTTCAGACAGGGATTTTTTTCACATTTTTAAGGTCTTTGTATGCAAAAGATTTTAATGGTGGGGATATCTAAAGAATTGAGGGAATGAATCTTAATGAAAACTAGTGATAGCTGGATATTTAAATCTCTAAAGACCATTTTGACATCTCAGCAAAAAATAGTTCATGTACATTTAGTTGATGATTTAGGCTGAACAACTAATTAAGTTTTTTTTGATTTAGTTTAATAGCCATGCCCAAAAGTGAAATTGAAGTAATATCTTGAATGAAGTTAAAAATATGTATTTTTTCACTTTCTTATAAAATTAAAAACTTCTTTATATTCTGTTAGAGTATTTTAAACAGATCAGAGCAAGGGGAATGATGACCTGAACTTAGGCTGTGGTTTCATCATCTTTAAATCCACTGAATAATCTAACAGTACATATTTGATCCAAATCACACAATTACATTCCTGTCAAATTAGTCAAAGTGTATTTTATGGAGTTTTAATGCTGGCATTATGCCAGCTGTAGAAGAACAGATGATACATGATTTGGAATAAAGCCTGCTCATTCAAAATTAATACATCACAATTTTTGATCATATTTAAATCAACAGAGTAAATTATAGCTGGTTAACATTTTGTTTCAACTGGTCAGAACATTTCTGAATCCAAATTCTAAGTGTTTAAAAACTGGATTGGCTGTCGTGATGACCAACACACAAAAGCAGCAATGAAAAAGGACATCTGTAGTGGCTGAACACACCTTCATCATCAGAAAGAGGAGATGCAGGAACTAGAGCAGTCACAGAGAGTGCATGAGAGCCGAGTTCAGTGCCCTCATCTAGCTCTGAGGTCTCAAAAAACATTTTACCTTTTCAGAAAAGTTTTCCAATCCTTCTGCTATCTGTTCTTCAGAGTGAAATATTTCTCAGTCTTTTCTTTTCATGCTTTTCTACATTGTATTGGAAACATAAAAACACAAAAATATAGTCTCACAATTAGAGCAAGTATTAGGGCAAATTAGGACACCAGTGTTTCTGTTCTTGTACCAGGGAATGCTTGAGTATCTAGGAAGAACTGAAACATCTTTTTTAGAAGAGAGTGACTGACAGGTTCTATTTACTTTGTAGGCTACTTAGCAGATTCTAATAAGATTTGGAGATATGTGTATGGCACATTCCAGGATATAATTTGATTTATATTAGTAGTGGCTCATAGTTTTTCTTCTCAAATTGTGAGTGATCTGAATCATGAATTTTCCATAAGAAAAACTGTGCATCCACTTCCCAATTGCTTCTCCTTCCCTCTCCTCTCCTCTCCTCTCCTCTCCACTCCTCTCCTCTCCTCTCCTCTCCTTTCCTCTCCTCTCTTATCCTCGTATTCAATTCAGCTCTCCTGAGTCTCTGTTCAAAGTACAAGACTATGTTGGCTGTAGAGCCAAATGTGAACTCCAACTACAGCAATCTACATGGGATTTTGGTTTGGCTTGTTAGACTATTTTCACAAACAGTAAAATTTGAATCTGTACTTTCCTGTAGGTCACGTGTGTTCAGATTGCATGTTTAGTTTGAGGTTGTATCTTGTTAAAAGAAATTGTCTGCTTTCTGTGGGACAGATTTGGCACAAAACAGCAGCAGGATCAGAGGACTTCAACGAGCTCCCCCATGATTCTTTCCATAGCCCCAGCTGAAAGCCTAGAGCAGTGTGTTGTAATTAGAAGCTACTAGTACAACCTCTGCAGACAGATAATTAAAAATAAAATAAAAAAAGGCTTTTATCAAGTACCATGAAACTCACTTTTAAAGAATAAGGTTTTAATTTTCAAAAGTTTTGCCTTTTTTTTTTCTTCTGAGTGTGTAAAATGCCCATTAGAGTAGTACATAATTCAAGATAGAAATTAGCATTTTGAATTATTTTATTCCTTGAGTACTACCTCAGAGGAAAAATAGAAAAAGCCCAAGAACTAACAGCTTTTGTTTTGTAACTTTGTATACCCTATAGTTCCTTCTTTTCTTCCTTTTTCCAGTTGCTTTAAGCTACTAATTTTTCCAAATGCAAATATTCATAAGAATTGCTGTAAATTTTTTCCACTCCAACAATTTGTCTGTACACTACTACTGTAAGAAAGCAGAAGTGACAGTAGCAACACCTGATTTCTCATGAGGGAATGTTCATTTCTGTGCTGCCTTGACGAACTTTACATTTCACTAAATCAAAAATAAGATCTATTATTAAATACCAGTGATAATTACTATGTTTGGTTTTTGTTGTTATTGGTTTGTTAATGAAATTGGAAGTTAAATATTTAGAAAAAAAAAGAGTTGTTTTTTTTTTTTACGTTGTGTTTGGTCAGTCAGGACATGGACCTTTTTTTGGTCTCCACTAGCTAAAATTTAAGACTAACCTGATCGAAGAAACAAGATTACAATGATTAAAATAAGAGCATAATAGTCCTCTTTGGTTCATTTATTCCCAGTTCTCAAATAGTTCAGTATGATTACCTGGAAAGCATATTAAATGTATACATTTCATACAGATTTTAGGAGATGAAAATGCCTTTTATTTGAATATCTGTATGTCCTACATGTAAGTATAAATAAGTGAATGTGACAAAATGACAAAACCATGAGAACTCTTGGGGACTGTTCGAGGGTCTCCCTCAATCTTCTCTCAGCGTTCCTCATTTTTAGCAGCAGTGTTTTAGCCGCTTCAGTTAAAAGTGATACCAAAGGACTTTGTTAAGGTTTGTCATGTCAATTCTGTTATGCAATACTTCTAACTTGAAAGAGAGGGTGGACTAACCTATGCACTGCTATAGCAATGACAGTTTTACTATTGCTCTTCTTATTTAAGCTTATTTGAATATGGTGACAAACCTTCAACATGGTGTTCAAATGTACATTCTCACTCTACATAGCTCTTCTTAGTTTAATCTTGTCTTCCTTTAAAAGGTTCTGTTTCAGGAAAAGTCAATCTCCAAGTGTCCACACTTC
>NW_009601840.1:0-2593 GCF_000690535.1 Cariama cristata | reverse complement strand
TTGGTGGGGTGGGGGGGGGGGGGTGTAAAAAAAAAAATTAGAAAATCTTATTAATTTGATTACTTTGTTAGAACAAAGTACAATTTTGATTTTGTTCATTTTAAACACAGCTGGTTGAGATCACGCAACATTATATTAATTAGAACGCAATTCCCCCAGACCTGCTGTTATTGCAACAATTCATTAAACGGTCCAGGTGTAAAATATGAAAGATTTGATTGCTCATGGGATTGGCAAGAGCATATGGAGTTTTTCACCTCTAAGTTGTTGGTGTGAATCCAGCCTAGGCTAATAGTCAGCAACTCTTGAGTTGTTACTCTCTAATGACTCTTCTGTAGCTCAGAGGATATGCCTAGGTAGTTGCAGTCCCATTCCCAAGTGTCTAACTCACAAAATTTCAGAACATTACCTTGACATTTCCAGCTAATGGAATGAACAGTAAAAACCAAAATATAGACTGATTTCTTTTCAATGGTCCAGTTTTGAGACATATTGTGAAACTTGTAGAGATGATTTTCTAAATTTATTCTTTCCATAGCAGAATATGAAAGGGACTATTTTCTAATGCTTTTGCTCTACCATCTTCAGCAAGCACTACTTTCAGAAACAAACCATATCACACCTGAAGGCAGAAAAATATATTTCAAGGCATGAGGGCATGAGACTTTACATAAAGAGAGGCCCAGTTTCTATTTTCGTCAAGACTTTGTATTTTCTTTTTTTGGTAAAGATAATTTCTTTTATTGAAAGGAGTAGGGTAAGTCATGGTAGTGAATTGACTTGTGTTCCAATGGCCTGGGAGGCTCTGGTCTTTAGTTCACATAAATGGAGGTTGATGAAGCGATGATGCATAACTGAAAGAAATCTGGGGGCACTACATACATAAACAAATGATTAACAGCCGGAGAGACCAATTCTAAACTCATATTATGAAAAATATTTACACCTCTCTGGAGAATCCTTGAAAGGGATTTTATGTCTTGTCTGCAGGTCTATTTTTTAAATTTTCTAAGTCACCAGGCAAATGCTGCACTTAAGATTTCTGCTGCCATCTGATTGGGATTGGGCCATCCTTGCTGCTTTGAAGTAACATAAGTTTCTGTGTAGCAGGTGGTCTTTCCTGCTGTTTATTGTGTGGCCTAGGGAGGTCTGTCAGATGTAACAGCTCTTCATCTGCATGGAATTTGGGTAAATCACAATGGAACAGATGGAAAAATACTCATGTACCACCACAGTCCTGCCTCTTAGTAGCAGCTTGTAAAATTCCATAAACATGCCTGAATCCCCAAAAGAGAGAGAGAAAAAAAGTATGATGGGTATGCTTCTGAACTACTAGAGGATATTCACTTTGTTTATACACAAACCTGAATGTGGGATTTAGGAAAAGAGAAAAAAAAACAAAAAACAAAAAACAAACATTTAAATTATCATAGCTGTTCTGTATATATACTTCACAATTATATTCCAGATTTCTACAGGAAAACATTGGGAAGTTGGAAATTATTCCCTAATCTCCTGTGCTAATTCAAAATCCTATCCTTCCCTTCCCTTCCCTTCCCTTCCCTTCCCTTCCCTTCCCTTCCCTTCCCTTCCCTTCCCTTCTTTTTCCTTTCTCTCATTCTTTGTCCTTTACTCCTCTTATCCCCTCTTCTTAAAATTTGACACACTTCTCTAATTAATTTTGTAAGAAAACTATTTAGTGTAACCAAATGTTGCTAAGATTCCTGCCTAAAAGACCTTTCTTTTCTTTAATGAGCAGGTTGATAAACATTTGCAAAAATCTTCCTAATCCAAAGTTTTAAAGAGCTCTTTCATATTTTAAAAGATGCCAAGAATTACAGATGTATAACATGCATAATACTTAAAAATTGCGTAACAAAAATCATGAACAAAAATTCATTTAAGAGGAAAAAAATCAAAGCAAATTAATCACTTCAGAACAAACATTTGTGATGCTGATGGTTCACATTTTCAAAACAAACATTTTCCTTTTGCATACCAAAACAGTGGTTTATTTAAAACCAGTAAAATTACTAGCAGACTAGGTACTGAATTTCCTTTGAACACCTGCCTGTTCTGTGGGTGATAAACAGGGAAGTGATTTCTTCGTAAATATGGTATGAGCACTGTGTTGGGGTGACCGTGGCTGGATGCCAGGTGCCCACCAAAGCCACTCTATCACTCCCCTCCTCAGCCGGACAGGGGAAAGAAAATAGAATGAAAGGCTCATGGGTTGAGATAAAGACAGGGACATCACTCAGTAGTTACCATCATGGGCAAAAGAGACTCAACTTGGGGAAATTAGTTTAATTTATTGCCAACCAAATCAGATTAGGATAATGAGAAATAAAACCAAATCTTAAAACACCTTCTTCCCATCCCTCCCTTCTTCCCGGGCTCAACTTCACTCCCAATTTCTCTACCTCCTCCGCCCGAGCAGCACAGTGATACAGGGAATGGGGGTTGGGGTCAGTTCCTCACCTGTTGTCTCTGCCACTCCTTCCTCCTCAGGGGGAGGACTCCCCACACTCTTCCCCTGCTCCAGGCTGGAGTCCCTCTCACATGAGACAGTCCTCCGCAGACTTCTCCAACC
>NW_009601839.1:0-33081 GCF_000690535.1 Cariama cristata | reverse complement strand
AGTTAAGCCTGGGAAGAAGGGAGGGGCTGAGGGAAAGTGTTTTTTAAGATTTAATTTTATTTCTCATTATCCTACTCTGATTGGATTGGTAATAAATGAAACTAATTTCTCCAAGTTGAGTCTGTTTTGCCCGTGATGGTAATTGCTGAGTGATCTCTCCCTGTCCTTATCTTGACCCATGAGTCTTTCGTTATGTTTTCTCTCCCCTGTCCAGTTGAGGAGGGGGAGTGATAGAGCAGCTTTGTTGGACACCTGGCATCCAGCCAGAGTCAATCCACCACGGCATGATGGAACAGTTACATGTGTCTTCAACCCTCTCTCAGTCCCATTGCAGATTAAGATGTGTGTTAGCTTAGAGAAGGGTTGCGTTTGCATGACTGTCTCAGTGCTTAGGAAACTGTCATCCAAAATGGAAATACAAGTTGATTGTACGCACCCTGGACCTGCTGGAGAACAGACATTCGTTAGAGATTCATTGAGTCTTTATCTCAGTTCAGGTGGAACTCATATGATGGGCATCTTAATGCAGTTTTAGCCTAAAAAATGCACATATGTCAAATTCCATGAGTCAGAACTAGACATTTTCCTAGAATATCTGCCATATTCAACCATAGATTGCTTTTTTCACCTTACATAGGCATGAAAACGCTCTGTGTGAGAATTCAATAACTATTCTGATAGAACAGACGTATGTAGTTGAGACCCTTTAAAGACATCTTTCTTCATAAGAAAATAAGCCAGGAAGAACCGTCCTACCGTAAAATGTTTTTGTGAATGTTGATGATGCAGTCCCCTCTGGATGAAAGCAGAATGTCTCATATGCCGTTAGGGTTGAGCAATGTAGGCTTTTTTGAAACATGTATTTAGTGGGCATCTGTGAATGCTCAGTTTATAATGGAAAAATTGTTTTCCTAGAATTTCCAAAAACCCCAATACATTAGGCCCATCAGGTTGAAAAAACAAATGAGGCAGTACTTGTTGATCCTGATTCTCCAGACAGTCTAGTAGAACCAAGGAATACAGAGGTTACCTTCTCTGCTGGATGCTCCTCTCTGTTCTTCTACTGTGCTTTCCACTGGGCACATCTCTGCGCAGCTCTAAGAATTTTAGCTCCATTTTCCAGTCCCACTTGGTTTACCCCTTCCTCCCTGGGGTCAGCTCTTAATTTACTGCTTTTAGCCTGATGTTTTTGTTCTCCTGCAATTTCTTGACTCCCCAAGCTCTGTTCCGTTTGAATTACAGGGATATTCTTTCCTGAAATCTGAAGGTTACGCAGTCCTGTCCTAGCTAGAGATTGTTTCAAGGTCTAGCCAGAAATGACAACCTTTTTTTTTTTTAATAGGGATTACTTTTCCATGCCTAGTTAACAGTATGCTTTGAAAATACTTGAAATAGTTTATATAACTTTAAAAGACTAAATATGTCATAAGAAACCCTTTTTTTATCTAAGAAAACTTTATGTTGTATTCTAAATTTTAATAGGTCTGAAGGATTTCCATAGTTCTGATTAAATGCACGTGATGGAACAAAATATATAGAAATTTGGATAATTAACTGATAGCTTTGTATGTTTGTACCTTTTTCTTTTTCATTATAACAGAAAACTGTGCCAAAATAGCAAACCTTTACATGTTACTAAAGGCAAACTGAGCCTCAAATCTACACACCTTATAACTTGTTTAGAAATCTTGGTATTCCTGTATCTTTCAGCTCAGGATAATGTGCAGTCTTTTGGGTGTAATACTATCTACAAAATGCATCAGGCTTTTCTCAAAATTTGACTTTTGGAAATAGTTTTGCAAAGTATTAGTCTTATGTAAGCAGGGAGCAGGCAAGGGCAGGATTTGAGTTTTTTTTATAGCTTTCACACTGCACATTTAGTCTGCATGTAAATTAGGGTAGATTATATTATGTTTTTGGAGGTTATGTGGTTCCAATTGTTGGCCCTCCATTTCTCTGTTATCTTAACCTAAGCTGTGCTTTGTTGCACAGGTATGTTTGGTGAGCAGGCCGTGTGGTTAGAAACATTTATCAGAGAAGGTTTATACAGGAATGTACTTTATTCTGTGAGCACCTTGTAACGTACTATTTGTGCTATATAAAGTACACATACTAGACTTCTACATGAAGGTCCCTATTGGTCTGCAGTTTAATGTGAACACTGCAATTTATGAGGTTTACGTAAAACTTTGTGCTGTCCATATATGAATGGACTTCTGCACCTAAAGAGAGAGTTAGAATGAATTTAAGCCTGTGGATCTAAACCTGAGATTGTAAATTGTGGCCCGTCTGCTGCATGTTGGCTCCCAGGCACCTTGACTTCTTTTATTCATTCAGGATTGTCCCAAGCTTGATCAATCAGAGCAATCTGGAAACAAGAAAATAGATGTTCCATCAAAGCCTAAATCCTTTAAAAATCTGAGTCCAAGAAATGTTTGGAGAGTGTACTGGATAGTGACTGCTGGGATGGACCTCTTCTGAAAACACCAGGGCAGTTAATAACTGCCTTGGCAATTTGGCTGGAGAAGTGCATTGTTAGCAAAGCAGTTTCTAAACATGCCCAAGTCATCAGAAGATCAGATTGAAAGGCCGTCACTGCTGATGGGGCTATCTCTAGAAACGGGCAAAGCAAGCAAGTGTCTAGAGCAACAACATGACTGTAACTGGGTTGGCTGCTGTTGCTGCTGCTACAGAAAGGGTAAGTAGGTGTGGGGCAGCCACTGCCTCTGGAGGGGATGGTCAGTGCTGGTGTGTCTGTCATCAGTGCAGACAGGAGGGGAACTGCAAGCTCTCCGCTGCTCCTCAGTCCTGGTGCCATTCCTCCTCCCGGCACCTTCCTTACCCATGGCAAGGGTGTTCTGCTCCCACAGTAGTGCTCAGAAGGCAGAATTCAATTTTGCTGCTCTTACTGAGAAGTTTGAGCCTCCTCCAGCTGCCTGGAAGACTTCAAATCAGTATCTCCTACAGTGCTGTCTGCTGAGGGGCTGAGCTGGAATCTCTCTTCTCCCTTGCTATTAAAACTGCACTGCTGTGCGTAGAGTAGTTTGAGAGAGAGAAATTTTACAGCTTAGTGGTTACTGTATTCACTTGGGAGGGGAAAGCTGGGGGATCCATTTGTTGTGTAAAGGACCATTTATTAAGTGGCCCAATGAAACAAACAAACAAACAAAAAAACAAAAAGGAAAGAGGAGGTACAATGAAAGAGATAATAAAAACAGGAAAAGAACTCACAATGAAAGGAGAATTTGATTCAGCAAATTCTGTTGAATTGGTTACTTTTTGATAATTTACTATGAAAAGGCAGCTTTAAAGAGATTTTGACTGTGAAAGCAGTCTCTTCCTGTTTTCCACTAACATCATAAATTTCTTATAAAGACAACTGGTCTTAAATACACATTCTTCCTTCTCTAAGCTGTTCCAGATGGGAAATGGCATAGTTTTGAGAGGAACTGGATCAATAATCTTCTTAAATAGAAAAATATCTAGGCAGAGAACCACTCTTTGTAAGTTTTCCTCTGAATCACTGAAGCTGGCCAGTTTTAGAATGTGGTCTTGTGTTCAGGGCTTTAGTGGGAAGCTCAGATAAAACACCACTGTATCTGAGAGTTACTGTTAACGTGGGGTAAAAGCATGGTAGCAATGGAAGTGTCTGGTATTGTTGTCTTTGCATTGATATAGGCACTTTTGAAACATACCTATCCATATTTAACAAATACCTTGATTATGACATATTAATTTCCAGTACCTTGAGATTATTTAGATTATTTTAAGGAGCATCCTGATAAATACTTAAAATTGTAAAATCAATTGCAACATATATAAAATCTCTGTTAAGATGACTTTGACTTGGTAAGACTAATGCCAGAATGATCAGTAATGGCATGACTAAAGGACATTTATCCTGCCGTTCCACATATGGAGAGATCTGCAAGCACCACAAAATCAACTGCTTGCCACTTTATCTACTGGTGCTGTTAAAGGGACCCGAAACCCTGCATGAAACTGGATCTGTCCCTTGGCAGTGATCCCGGTTAAGCATGTCATTTATCAATGTGCCAATAACATAATTTCTGTGATATTTTTTTTCCTACCAGAATTTTGCATTGATAAAAGACTTTTTCAGCTTGCTTAATATTGTATCACAGAATAAAACTGCTTCTGCTTTATTCTCCACTTCTTGCTTTGTACAGCTGGGAATACTAGAACAGACCAGTGGAGAATTAACCATTTTCTTGACTGAATTGAACTTGTCTGTTAAAGGATAACCTACTAAGTATTTATCGTATACACTGAAAGCAAAATGTAGTTTCTGTTTTGTATAGACTGTTATATGATGTCTTAGGAGAAGAAAATCCTCAGATGTAAGTCCTGATTCATAGTCGGACTCAAACTTCCATAAACATATATGTGAGATCTTTGTTTTAGCTTTGACTGGCAGATGCGCCTGAGTTTAAAAAGTTAATTTAAGTCAGTTTAGATTCCATATTCTTATTTGGTTTCACCATAATCAATATTCTATTGCTAATTAAAATTGAATATAAATATAGGCATTTTAGGACTTGACTTAGACCTACAGGTTTGGCTTTTTTTTCCCCCATCTTTTTCGTAGTGAAGACAGTAAAGGCATGCTGCTTTTTCTCATTCTACTTCTTCACTGAAGCTGCTTAAGAAAATGAGATACAACAAATCCATTTAAGATTTTGCTGAAAAAGTATCTCTGCTTTTAATATTAACCAGATTTTTACTGCTAAGTTTTGCTGGCAAATCTCTGAAAGTTTCAGCTTGCAACTTATCCGGATCACTTAAATCTACAACACTGGCTTTGCAGTCTTGCAAGAACATCTGTTTTGATTTCCAGTGCGATCTTTTTTAGTCCTAGAATACTCTTCTTTAGTGTTTTAAGATATTTTTTTTTCAGAATGTTAAAGGGCCTTAGTTTTAACTCCACAACTAAATGAATATCAGGAGGAAATATCTCAGTGTAATGTTTCTTGTGCTAGTATTTTCACTGAATATATTCAGTGTAGGTTGACAAGGAAACAGCTGGATGTCCAGTCACGGTTACTTTTCTATGACTTCAGTGAAACCTGGTAATACAGTAACGTCATGCACTAGAGCTCTTATTGTGCTGTTATTGGGGCATAGTTTGTATATATACATTTATGTTGTAAAGTATTAATTAAACTATTAATTAATGAATATTATTATGTAGCATCCTGTTGCCTTTCTTTGATAGTAAATGGAAGTATTTGGAGTAGGAAATATTGGTCTGAATCTAAATTTTTAAAAATTATTTTATCATTTTCAAAATGAAATGCCTGAAAAAAGCTGATGTATTGCAACCAGATGGTGACTATCAGGTAGAGAAAGGACTAGTTGCACATCTGTTCCTTAAATTGATTCATCTTTCTGAAAACAAGTACTAATAATAGTATTGTGTACATCTGCATGATGGAAACTAAAACAGGTATGAATTAACTCTCATTATCACTAAAATTTGGAACAAGTTCTCCAACAGGAAAAATAGCTCACTAGCTGCTGGCTTGTGTTCTCACAAGCTTCTTAGCTTAGCAGAAAAAAAATTATTACCCACCGCTCAATATCAGTTCCAAATAACTGTTCCTTAAACATGCTATTTTATACTTCAGATAATTTATATACATTAATTTCTTAGTCCATGTACGCAGAGATGTCTTCACTCTACTGGCTAATCCTTTACCCTCTGATACACATATCTTGTATATTAACACAAATACCATACTATTTTTGATATTATTGTATCCCAATCTTCTATCAAATTGTCTACCAAAATAAATCTGTCACTTTTTCTATACACATTCCAACCTGAAATATAATTACATCTTTATTCCATAGTTGATACTGGCTTGATGTGTAGTGCCCTAAAAACTCAAAGGTACTTATGTGTAAAAAGCAAGTTAGTATATGTATTGTTTCACTTGCACATTTTTTAGGAAAACTTCTAATTAAGTAGACCTTTAAATGACCTTTTTCATACTTGCACTGTTAGATATTGTGATCATATTATGATTTATTTTTAGTACAACTCACATGAAAAAATTAATGCTTTACTTCATTTTCAGTTGCTTTGGTTTCTTCTAAATTTTTTTCTCTTTTTTTTTTTTTTTTTTCTAGGTAGGTTAATTTTTGAACCAAATTACCATTTTTAAAAGAAAAGCTGAATAATATCTTTTCCCCCTTAAAGTATAGAAACAAACCTTTTAGGCACACTCAGAAATTAACACATTAAAAATGTTGGCATGAAATAAAATGACATTTAAAAAAATCTCCTTTCTCCGTTTTCAAACTGTAAGTATTTGCCAAATTTTCCTAGAGCTCGTGAAAAGCTTTATTCCTGAGAACTCTTTTCTATGGAAAAATATGTGTATATATTTTTTAATATTTTCCCAGCTCTAAGTCCAAGAGTCCATGGGAAATATAAATATTTTTTAAGTTAGTATCAGATACTACAAATGATATAGAAAGTTGATGATTCTGTAAATTATTATGAGAAGTATTAACCCTTTTTTAATGTGAAGCATTCATGTAGCAATTCGATAGTTTTCAAATATACTCATAAACTATTACCTACTGACATATTTGAAAGGATAGTCATTATTTGTGACAAGATGTATTTGCTATTTCCTACTCATAGTGCACATAGGTTTGTTCATTTAAGTCACAAGATACCATTGTTCACTTTCCACCTTCTAATCAGGAGAAAAAAAAAAAACAAATAGCTTAATGAAATGCAAATAAAGAATAATATTTTTTTTTAGTTGAATCTATGAAATTTTCAGAATGTGCATGAAAACTTGTTGAACTCATGAATCATTACAAAAAACTAACCCTCTGTGAATTGCATGAGTTTGGCATTTTTATTATTCCAGAATAATCTAAACAGTCCTTGTTCTGGTTTACTAGTTCATGATAGTTGTGTGGATGTTGTAATGCACCTTTTGAATCTCTGTTAATATCAGGTGGAAAAAAATGTCTTAAAAAATTATTTATGTAAATCAGTGACCACTCCATAATTCCATCCACTTCCATTAGCTTTTAATTGTGCTTTTCTGCTTGTGTATTAAAATCTTTCACATTATGTATCTTTTATTGAGGTTAGTGCTTATTTATATGACTAACTGGAAGGATGGATGGGTAAAATGAAAAAGAAAGGTGGGATCGTGTTTTCCTCTTCTGTCTCTCTCTCTCTCACTCTCCCCCTCTTTTCTAAACAAGCTAAGAGTTTTTATAATTCATCACCTGGCTGACAGATGAGTTCTGCTGGAGAATATTAGAAAATGTCTCAAATCTCATATATATGCTAATGGTATGCTGAGACTGGTTGGTGGTATGCCGGAGTTTTTAATCTGTCTCGACCAGTGTGGAAAGTGGAGGAGACAAGTCATTGCACTCGACAATTTATGATCAAACAACTGAATTGTAAAGGAAGAAGGACATGCAGAAAAGGAGAGTAATTTTCTGATTTAACAGCGTTGTTACTACAAATAAAGAAATCTTGATTTTGACTGCACTCGACATTAAATGAGTTTCCTGTACCCTGCTCTGAATTTTTCATTTTCAGATTTGTATAAAGCACCCTGCTTAGATACAAGTGACAGATAAGGAGACGATTGCATATGGAAATCAAATGTGTATAATAAAGCCATCTTCTGTTTATTAAATAAACACATGTAGATGACTTCCGTGGAGAATGCACTGATAATTCTTCATTGTGTTCTAGTTTTTTTGCAAGTCACAAAGAATCTTATTTAACAACCACGAATGACTAGATGCAAGCTTTTCTGTTTATTACCTTATAACAAACCAGGCAGTCTAATATATGGCATTTATAAACATTTTATTTTGATTCTTTAGTCCAAGTTTTAGCTGTAACAGTAAAATATATTAGTGTTCATGCTATTAGAGTTCTGGAAGCTGCATTGGTGTATTAATATTTTCTGAATATTATGTTTTCATGATAGAAATGGTAAAGATTAGCCACATAGTATGTACGTTATTGTAAAATGAAACTCCCAGAGAAGGGAAGTATAACATATAGCACTTTAGTCTTCAGATAAAAAAAAATTATAATATTATATATCAAAACTAAGAAAAGACCATGGAGTCTGCATTCAGCTTGTCAATGATTTCTGATTCAGTGATTTAAGAGTCTTAGTTTCAGATGTAAAAAACAGTTGAAGTTCATCAAGGGATGTATTTCCAGTTCTATTTCTCACTCCTGATTTTTGCAGATAAGGCCTTCTTATAAATTATTATAATACACTTCAGTGTTGGGTAACATCATGAATACAGGTTGTTTTTTACTGAAAGGGTTTTTATATTGCAACTGAATTGCTTGTAGGCATTTTAAAGTCAAGCAAAAGACACTTTTTTCACCTTCTACCCCTGGAGAGTTAAGTTCAAATATAGATTTTGGTTCACATTTTTATTTTGAGAATAAAAAGAGGTGAAGGGGGAATCAGTAATGTCCAGACACTAATGAATTATGTTTAGTGAAAATTATTGGCCATGTCAGACAATGTCTATGGTTCATAGCTTACTCTGGCTGGGCTGAGGGGGCCATTATATTATTTTAAATCTTCGCCTGTATTTATCAATATCAGCAGCTGCATTAGGAAGGTTTTAGACTATCAGCATTTTTTTCTCAAATTATCAGCAGCATCACCCTGTACTTTTGCTCCTGCTTGAACTCTACTTTGATGTTTCACTTTTGAAAAAGAAAAAAAAACTCACCAAGCCAACACCCCAAAAGCAAAGCATGCCCACCTCCTGCCAGGCATTTACTGTTGAATGAGAGGGGAGTTGTGAAATGCTGGTTCAGACTTCTAAAGCACCAGACGGCTTCTCTGCCTGGGGTGACTGTAATGTGAGCTTTGGCATAAGTGCATCAGAAAATCCACATGGATTTCTTACTATGATTGGAAGTGATTGCTGTGCGTGGAAGTGCACAACCAGTTCAAACAAGACTAGATAAGCTGTGTTGCAAAGCCATATGGCTTAGTTTAAACAGCAGAAAGAGGAAGTCTTTGATCATGGCCTTTGATCATAGTTAACCCTAAATGAAGTGGTGGGCTAATGTAGGTAAAAAGGTGTCAGAATCAAAGCAACTACAGGCTGGTAAGAGTCTAGTAAAAGAAGGATTTTGGAGAGGACCCTGGTATGCAGATGGATTGTTTGATTTTAAACCTAGGGTAAGGAAGAAAAACCATAGCAACTTGGGGACCAGTGGAGATGACCAAAATATGGCAAGAACTATGAAGATGACTGGATACAGAAGCTGTAAGGTGTATGTTATCCTTCAGTGAGTTTCTGACAGAATTTACATATGCATGAAGGGTCATCTCATAATGTTCAGGGGAAAAAAAACAGTGTGAGAGCCTGAAATGCAGCTAGAAATGAGGGTAGAATACAGAAGTGCGTTTGAGGATGACAGATGAGATGAAAGGAAAAAGCATGCATATAACTGGAGCTGCAGATGGGTTGATTGGCAGATCCCCAGATGAAAAGGAGACCTCTAGATGTATATGAAAATGATGATGAGGCAGTGGAAAATACCAGTATGTGAAGGAAATCTGTGGAAGAAGTTTGTTCCGTGGAAGGAGTGATAAGGTGCAATAGCCAGAGACAGAATACCGAGCAGCAAGAAAGAAGAGATTGATGGTAGCAGCAGGGGCTAGCGGCTGAAGAAGAAAAGAGAACAGACAGGCCGAAAGCCAAAAGGAAACGTTCAGGATTTGGGAAAGCACCAATGCAAAGTTTGAGATGTCTGCCAGCTTAAGTACCTGGCAAAGTAGCCTTCTTGGATTTTTGCTAACCTGACTGATAAGAGAATGGACAGTAAAGAGGAAGTAAATACTATCAGGATAATAGCAAGGTGGGTAGTTAAAAATAGGAATGTTTAATTGGGATAGTGAGATTCAACTGGAAACTGCCTCAATAGTTCATAGGAACTCCACAACAAAGTGGAGGAAGTCAAACAAAGAGTCAGATGTGAAACAACATTATAAGAAAAGCAAAATAGAATACCCGTTATGACTAGAAAAGAGATATGGAAAGAGTTAACTCTTCAGGAACTGGTCTGGTACATTTTGTCATGTAATGGCCTCTAAAAAAGTAAGAGGAGAGAGTGTGAGTGAGCTGCAATCTGAATGGTAATTTCTTTGGTGAAGACAATAAAGTACCTTTTGCTGTGAATATGCTGGAAATCAGAAATTGAATAATTAGAATAATAAAAATCTCTATTGTCCCTTCAGTGAATGAAGTCTTCCTAAGATTTTTTTTTTTTACTTCTCCAGTATAGCCTGAAGTGCAAGTGTTGCTAATAACAGTGACACCCAAATGCAAAGTAGACTTCTTCAGTAAGTAGTCGTTGAGCTAGCAAAGGACAATGTTACTTTATCTTTGGTTTTAGACAGAAGAGTGTTTAGCAAGGTAGCACGCTATCTCCTGCTTTCCTCCATCCTCATCCCCTCTGGTTCTTCTCACTGTTCAATTTGCTGTCAGCGCAGCCCAGGACCTAAGAAACTGACAATACCTCACTGCCAACTGCAGACAACCTTCTTTTTATCCTGGTTATGGAGGAGGTGGTATATTTAAAAGGTATTTAAGTAGCATTTTAGGATTCAGGAAGGCAATCCACACGTTTTTGTAGAAAATTCACAGAACCAAACAGGTATACATCAGTATTTTATCAGTAATATGCTTCTAAACCTGAGACCTGCAAGTTGGATTTTTGAAGCTGCTTGACAGTTCTACAAATACATTTTGCACAAGATGAGGTGGAAAGCAGGTACTTTTAAAAGTCTCACCCATAGTATTTTAGAAAATCTCTTATATTTTTAATTTACAAGTTCTCCAAAATGATTGTTTCAAAAATGTATTAATGTTAAAGAAGCAAAATAGACACAGAAATCCCAAAACGAAACCACACTTCGAATATAAAAATGTGAATGAACGGATGCTGCTTTTTTCCCCACATTCATACAACAAGAGCTGTCTACACCACTGTGCTTGACTGCCCTTTTATTCTGTAAAGGCAACGCCATGAATAAATAAAACTTGGAGTGTGAAACAGCTTAGAGTTGAAATGTGCCCTTAACAGGGTATAACAAAACTTTATTGAACCTCTATGCCTATGAACAATGCCTCATTTCAATCGTGCCAGCAGATGGCACTCTTTATATTAAGTAGCTTTCATGGGAAAATTTAATTTGTTCCTTTTTCTCTTTGTTTATTAAATACTGGGAGGTACTATCCCATGTAATGCTTCTTCCTGGAATGATAAATTGATCTACACAAAACTTCAAATAACTGTATTTATGATGATGTGTATAAATTGATATTTCTAATACATGCCTTTCTCAAAACATAGCAAAAATTAGAAAAAGAAATTCAACATGGATGGAGAGTTAGCACTCCTGAGCGTTGGAAAATTAAGATGAAGGAGCTGGTTTCTGGGAAGGTTTTGCACCTACTCTGTGTTTCTAATGGTACAGCATTTCCAGGTTGAATGTTGGTTACGTAACGATGTTTAGCCAGTTAAATCTGGATGTTTGCAGTCTGTCGTTGGATGCATTTTCCAGTTCCAGCCAGAGGAGATAAACACACAGGTATCTAGGGTATAGTGGAATAGGGAAGACCAGAGAGGAAGGAGATGGACTTCAAATGATGCTAGTCTGATCCTGCAGGAGAAGTTCAGGACTAAGGAAAGAAGCTGTTTGTGAGCAGGAGCTTCGTTTGTTCCGTCTCCTGCAGTGGGGCTGGGAAGCCCCTTTGTGAAGCCAGTGTGCGGTGGTGGCAAGGAGGTGCCTCACCCTGTCTGAGCTGGGGAGGCCCTGCCTCGGCAGGGAAAGCACCAAAAGCAGAATCACAGAATCGAGTTGGTTGGAAGAGACCTCTGGGATCATCGAGTCCAACCTTTGCCCTAACACCACCATGTCAACTAGACCATGGCACTAAGTGCCAGGCCCAGTCTTTTCTCAAACACCTCCAGGGATGGGGACTCCACCACCTCCCTGGGCAGCCCATTCCAACGTCTAACGACCCTTTCTGTGAAGAAATGACTCCTCATTTCTAGCCTGAACTTGCCCTGGTGCAGTTTCAGACTATGCCATTTTGTCCTGGACAAGCACAGCACCACTCCACGAGGAAAGAGCTGCTCTTCCTCGGATGCCTCTCAGCTCTCTGCAGAGCTGTCACCTCCAGCACCCACAGCCAGCTGACAGTAGCATATGTTTACAAAGGGATTTTAGCAGTGGAAAGTAATGTATATTCAATCTGTGAACTGTAATATAAAATACTGTGTTTTGCAAGTGAGGGGGAAGAAGAAACACAGGTTCCCATAACCTGTAAAAACTTCTGTAGCTAATAATGTGTTAGGTTACTGATGGACACAAGACACATAGCCCCTGGGGGAAAATAGAAACCCTTCAATTTTTCCAGCTACAGCAGAGACTTCAGCTGAAGTGGAGCCTCTTTTTCTGAGAAAGTAAGTGGAAATAGCTTCTGCTGAGCTGGAAAGATACTCTTGATTACTTGCTGTGCTCTTAGATAATCAAGGACATAGTGAAAATACCACATAGCATGTGACCGGCTTTGATTTATCCCAGGAAACTTCTCTCAACCCCAGAATGTGCTGTAAACAGCTGCTTCACAAACTTCAGACAGAAAAAACTTGTCATTTTTTATCTCTTAGTTCATTAAAAAAAAAAAAGTTTATTAGATGTTGCACAACTACATCATTTCCGGTCCTTGCATGAAATCAGAATGTGAAACAAGGATGACTTCAAATAATCTTGCTTCTCGGATGCAGTCTTTTTGCAAGGTTTCAGTTACTAACTCAAATCAGTTAAAAATATTTGCCCCATTAATCACATTATATGCTGCGCTATTTAGTATTCTGGCTATTTCTCTCCTCTAGCATGGAATTATATATCTCTCTCCCCTCTAGAAACTCCTGATAGTTTTTCATTATTATGCCTTTTTACCTCACCATATAGATGTTTACAGCTACTGCCTGAACTTTCATATCCTTAGCTTTCCTCAGCTTCCTAGTCCTGGCATCTTTTAGTAACAACATTAAGCCTTGGTAAACCTAATTTCTGGCTAACTCTGGAATATTTTTTCTTAATAACAATCCCAAAAGTTTTAAAAAAATTACTATATCTAATCCCTCTTTTCTTCTAACTATGCTTACTCTTTTTTTCTCTCTGTCTTAATTTTCTGTTCTGCTCTGGTCTGCGTTCGCTGCTATGGGTGACAAACTGTGTAGCCTGGGAAGCTAAAAACTAAAACTGCTGTGTTCAAATGCTCCCTCTACTTCTCCCTTCTCATGACTTCTTCCTATATATAGTGCTGCTTGTTTTCCTTCCTGTTTAACATCTTTGAATCTCCTTGATGCCCTTCGTTACACAACTTTTGTTCAGGCACTTGGGACTTCTTAAATTGCTTATTAGAAATTTTCTATCAACACTTGCCTTATTGCCTTAAATCTACCAAAAATGCTGTCACATCAAAATAAGCTATTTCACTTACACTTCTGCTTCTGCACAGTCACCTCCAAACCCTTGTATTGACACATTTTCTCTTTACCAAATACAAACCTCCTTTGGCTTGCTGCTTGTTTCTTTCCCTTCTTTTCTTTTGGCTGACCTCCCAGCCACTTTGTCGAGGATGAAACCTTGCAACTAAGCATTTAACTTCTGTTTTTCATCTGTTGCTCATTCTAGGACTCCTTCCTGCATCGCCATCCTCCATGGCCACATTCACAGCCCGGCAGCCCAGGTGAGGTACTGCAAAGTTGTGCATTTGAGTAGTGCTAATATAGGGGACCATGACCCCTTAATTCATTGCAAACCTGCATTTCTTTCCTTGCTTACTCTTGTTTGAACATGTTTGCAAATTTTTTTTTTAATATTTCAGAATGGACTTTAGTATTCACATGAAAACTGAAGGAGTTAGGCCGTTTATTTTGTGGTACATAACAATGTGCACAAAAGTATTTGTGGAAAGAAAAAAGTATAATGAGAATTTCTCTGAGTCTCTGCCTTCTATAAATAGGTAAAGGTATAAATATTCATCCTTGAAATATTTTTGCTGTCATCTTGGAAGCTCTTTGGGTGTAGCAGTCACCCAGATACACAGCAAAAGGAGACAGATGATACCATGGAAATTTCCTTGAAAACTTTAGCAATTATTCATATTTCTGAAGAAAACTGTGTCATTAATTAAACAACTGAATTAATAATTACCAATATGTGTGAAAAAATGTTTGATAAGCTCCAGCCTTAATATACTTTAGATGCATATATCATTTGTCTGAATGTTCTTTTAAGATTTTTGGGGAAAGGAGGGGAAAGAATGCCATTTTTCCAGTGAATGTTATTTACTGTTGTTTTACGGTGGAGTTGAACTATTTTCTTACAAATGTATTCACAGTTCTCAGTGTTGTTTTTGGTGTGCTGTTCATAGCCTCTGTCCCTCTCCTGGGCACAACCCATCACCCCCATCATGCCTTATTGGTATTTTGTTTCATTAAATGTTTGTTTTACTGTATGCTGATACGAGATGCGCAATGCTCTGTAATTAGTAGGTCTTTCTTATTACAGGCTGCTGGTTTGGGGAAGTGGCACATAGGAAAGGGACAAAGAGTTTCATAGTATTCTGCAAAGGAAATGAATCCCCTAACAAATACCCACTTTTTGCACATAGTGTTTCTATATTACAATCAAAGACATAGCTGCAAACCCTTTACGATATACTTTGACAAACTGCAAGCTAACTTATATGGATAACAGCAGTATCTTAAGCAGTACGGCATGGACTCCAGCACCAAGTTCAAGGCAAGAGCATTCACCTAGCTTCTAAACTGGATGGGAGCAGTGCGGTTAAAGGTATAACGTGTTGGTCATGGTTGGTGATCCATAATGTCTGGGTCAGGTCAAAGATCTTTCTAATCTATCTTGGGCAGTGGAAAAAAACTAGAACTTGTAATAAGGAGAAGAAAGGCATACAGTGATGCTCCCCTTGACTTAACCTGTGATCTTCTACCATTCACTGGTTTAACTTGTTTATGATCCAGGTGTCACATCCAGAGAATCATGTGTTATAAATCCTGGGTTTAATAAATACATCTTCCATTAACTTCCAGGATTTAGTTTGGCATTGCATTAAAAAAATGATTGTTCTGTTTGTTTCAGACTTTCAACATAATTATTGGTTTTGATATTCCTAGCTCTTCTATCAGGAGTAATATTGAATCATGGTTCCCTTATTACCTTGTCCAGGACATTCATTATTTTACAGATCCTCATGACATCCTTCTAGTCTAGTTTGTCTTTCCTTATGTTATTCCGTACTCTTTAAAATTATTTTTCTTTCTGCATTTTTTTTTCTTTTCACTGTTTGGAGTGTTTTTGGGTAAGGTCAGTTTCTGAAATGAGACGACTAGAGCCACGTGAATATTCAGGGTATGAACTAACAAAAAATTAAGGGTAGCATAATGAGGTTACTTTGTTATACTGTTTTCCTTAATACTTCCTAATAGTGTTTTTGATTTTTGCCTACTACACAACAGTGAACTGATGTTTCCAGAGATCCCAAGCTCTCTTTGCAAGTGGTAGAAGATAATACAGTATCCAAAACTGTGTAGTTAAGAATATTTTTTGTGTATGCCTTCCTTTTTTGTTGTTGGCATTGCATCTCTACTGACATTCTGTCATGTGATCAGTCACTAGCATGTGTGTTCCTCTGCAATGCTTTTTAGACAGTGTTAGTTTTGACTATTATAGATAACTTTCTACCTCAGCGAGTTTTCTTGCCTCAGTATTTTTCTTCTTTTCAACATATTTTTTTGAGTATACTGAAGGGCATAGATGCCAGTGTAGAGTCTCACGGCACACCCTGGTAACCTTCCTTTCACACACTTTATTTTCTGTCTTTGTATATCCCTGTAAGTGTCTTCCCTTTTATTCCAAACCAGCTTGCTTTCTTTAGAAGCCAATGGTAAGGGACCCTGGGTGAGACCCCTGCAAATTCAAGTACATAGTGTCATTTGGTTCAGGCTTACTCATGTACTTGCTCATCCCTCCAAACTCTTCAAGCAGATCTTTACAGCATGGCCTTCTTACAAAAGCTGCATCAACATTTCTCTAGTTTATCATTAAGCTTCATTGCAGTTTTTAACAATTTGCCAGAGCTTCCTGTTTGCATTTCTCTACCACATCCTTAAAAACAAGGATATTTTGTATCTTTTATTGTTCCAAATATATTTATGTTATAGTCTACATGTCACCCGTAATAGTTCAGATACTTAATACCTAGGTTCCTTTAAGGCTCTTGAGTAAATGCTCTGTGGTCCTGGTGGCTTTTACTGTTTTTACTGCCCTCTGGAAGGGTCTTTGCTTTTGATATTTTATGAAAAAAAAGTTTTATCTTTAGTTATCTTCTTCAAGGAAGTTGCTCCTCAGTGGACACCTTGTTATCTAGGACATAAAATTAGTTCTGTGTTGCCAAGACTCATAACCCAAGTCTTAAACACAGTCTATTTCTGCATTCTGTTCTGAAAAGTTCGTATTTCATTAGCCAAAGTACTAATACTGAATATGTAACAGTAAAATATTAACACAATATCCAAATTCACTTCAGGTGTGACATTTTTCAATAAAAAATCCTTCAGTTATTCTAGAATTCTAATTTCTGGAAAAAAAAGTGATTTTCCCCATATGCCTCAACTTTACTATTCACAGAACAGATCTCATCTGTTTTCAGGTCTAGGAATGAGTTGTGGAGAGAGGAAACATAATTTGAAGATAGCTGATACACAAAAGGCCAGTGGATTCCTCAGGTATTTATGTGAAGGTAGCAGGATGCTCGCCATCAAAATTCCTGGTTTCAGTCTCGAAGCACTTTACTGGTGCTTATAGTCGGTGCTATAGAACAACACGGTATGACCATTTTTGATTAGCAGAGAGAATTTAGATTAGGAACTCAGGATGAGAAAGTATGAACTGTTAATTATTGCAAAAGCATCAGATGTTTTAGAGTAAGCTGATGACGTCAAGCATGGTCTAGCTATGGTTTAGCTCAATGTCTCATAACCATTTTTAATGCAGCAACTCAGTATTTTGGGATTTGGAAAAAAAAGCACCTTGTGTCATGCTGCTTCTGTTTTTCACTTAAAACCAAATGTGTGTGGTTCTAGGGACTATTATTATCTTCTTGGCAGTTGTTTCATGGGTTGTTTTCATTTAGACTGGTGGTAGTTCATAGACCAAAAGATGAGAAACGTCAGTCCAGTTTATAAAAAGTGACACCAAGCTGCAGCATAATTTTTCACAATTATCACACTCCTGGTGTTTCTTTTCCAAGATTGGCAAAGTGAGTGTGGTGCTGCCACTTTAGATATCAAGGTTCTCTTTCCAGGTCTGCCTAAATTAACATCATACAACGTCATAGCTACAGGAAGAAATGGTAGATTATGTTGTCATCTGTGCTATATCATCTCCTTTGTGTAATAGCTCCCACTTTCAGTGTAGGATTAGACAAGCAGAGTGATGTACCACATCACCAAAGGGGAACACGGACAGTTGGGAGAATTACTCGGGGGAATGCAGATGTTGCCACTGGTTCAGATCCTAGGTGAGCATGGAGTAAGGACCAATACTGCCTCCCACATCTTAGGAGATCTCTGTCTTTCAGCTCAGTGTTAATACCTCTCTAGTGTAATGTTGCCACTCCAGCCAAAAGATGAAAGCAGATTGCTATCGCGTGGTCAAGGATTATAGTCTGTACTTTGAGGCAGTTTTCTGCCTTGTCGCACTCCCTTTGCATCTGTCAGATAATACCAAAGGAGCAAGACAGCACCCAGCCCCTATCTTTGGAGCATCCCCAGTCGGAGTTGGAGCTAGTTACCTGGCTGTGATGGCTCTCTTCTCTCCTCACCTAAGGCAAGGCGCAGGTGACAGTGACATTTGTTGTCAGTTGCTGGGAGGGGTGGACTGCTGCTCGTTGATAGTTCACAGGCTTTTCTTGATGTTTCCTGTGCTACCACACACAGAGCTGAGCTTTCGTTGAGTTCCTGCTTGCTGTTGCTTAGGGTTTCGACGAGGCAATGCAACAGCCACAGTTGTTCTGTTCCTTACCGCACAATGTACTAATAAGCAATTACGGGGATAGGGGAAATCAGGGAAGGGAGATCTGTGGGGCCAAAGACTCCCAGTTTGGACTGGGCTGTCACTGCCCTCTCACAGCTGTGCTCCAGGGCCACTGCATAGAGACTGCCTCCCACCCGTTTATTACACACCACTAATTTAAATTACTCTTGTGTGCTAGACAGTTATTGCTTCTTTACACAGAGAAAAATCTAAAATGGGCAGTACTTTATTACTTACTCGTAGATCCATATAGGAAAAATTCAGAGTGCTATGCAGATCTTTATTTATATGTGGTAATCTATATCATACATACTCACAGATGTGCAAATTGCAGCTTTACATCAGAAATTCACAGGAAAGCCTCAGGCTGATGTTAATTCCATCATTTAAATAAAGAATTCCTATTGTTACAGAGGCCTTGGAGTGCTTCTGTGCTCTTTCTATTTACATAGTGATTTTCTCAGTTGAACCAAATGTATAGTGATACAGGCTAGTGATACTCTTACCAGTTATATATTGAATTATTCATCATTAGAGGAGATTTCAACCAATACTGATTAATCATTTCTCTTCTAAATACCATTTTTACTATAAAGCTTCCACTAATTCTGTTCTCTTGCCATTATATATGATTTATATCTGTTATCTGAGTTGGTTTTCAATCTGGTGTTTAAAAAGTACCAGAACTGTCTAAAGGCTTTTCAGTGAAACAGACTTTGGAAAGATATACTGTCAAGGACAGGGTATTGAACAAGGCAGTAAGAGAGAAAAGAAAAACCCAGACAACGTAATGATTCAGTTACAGTGATTACACTTGTAGTAAGCATTACTTTCCTGGAGAAATGAATGGATGGCCCACTTCCAGAATAAAAATAGATGGTTCTTACTCTGCATCTCCCACAACTTTCTTCCAATGTCTCTCATGTTAAGGCATGTGATTTTTTTCATGTCCTTTTAAACAACAGGTAGTGAAAGAGGAACTGTGGCTCTTTCATTTGTGCTTGGGGCTATCAATCCAAAATTAAGACAAAGATATGTCTACATGGTCATGTGACCCATATCAGGGTATAACTTCTGACTTCTAGGCCAGCTGGACTGGGATGTTGTTCACGTCATGGTTGTTCAGGACAGGCACTGGCTAGAGGTCGACTGGTCATGTCCTCAAGGAGGACAACTGGTCATGTCAGTTGTCGTCATGGCCTGGCTCAGTATCTATCCCCTATGCCCTTGCATTTACTCACCCACAAATCTGCCCAGCTTCATACATAGCATATGACCACATGGAGAGCCTTCACATTAGGAAACCAGAGATGAAACATGTTGTCAGCCTTGTTTGAGACAATGTGCTGTCTTTTGAGTCTACCCGCTGCTTGCCGTTTCTGCTGTCCCTGCCTCTGTTGCTTATGCTTGAGAAGGCATAGCAGCAGTGCTATGCAAGTGTCCGCTGTGTGCATAGATGTCACCATCCTGGGGGAGCTGGAACTTCAGAATAAAAGAGGAAATTGTTGCCAAGGTATGAGCCAATATTTCATGTCTGTGGTATTAGCCAGGGATGTGGTCAGGGCTAGAACTTCAAGTAATCATCCTTTGTTGAGAGGAGTGCAGCAATGACCATGTGTTAGTGTGGCCATTTTGTATTCTAAGATGACCAGTAGAGCAGATACAGAACTTGGGGATGAGAGAGGGCCATGTCTGAGGGCCTCTGCTGTCACCACCAGCCAGTTGAGCCTGAAAATCCACCAGTAGGTGGGCAACCAGTTTGGGGTAAGGAAGCCTGCTGCAAAGCCTTTGCAGTGATTGTACATCTACATGTGACTTGGTCTCACAAGTCATGAGGGCCTTCAGTCTTTGTGGATTATACAACTGCAGGGGAAGCAAGATGACTGATGAGATTTGCATTATTGTATGATGCTTTTGTCCCTCACCGTGGCTTCTGTACTTATAACAGGCACAAGGGCCACCACTCTGTAATTCTGAGGCCTTGTCAGTGGAAAATTCATGAATACAGTACCATATTATGATGTCCACATAAGTCCTTGATTTTCCATCAGAATCAGGCCCTTTTCCCAAGGTGATACTAGTTTGTGTTGATTCGATAGGTGTTGTGGCTGACACTGTCTACCATAAGTCTGTCTGTAAGGAGAGGATCCCATAGCAAATTGTCCTCTCAACTCTACTGAGTTCCTCTCAGAAGAAAATGAATCTGGGCACAGAGTTAGAGTTGTGCAGCAAGGATGTTTGGGATCCTGTAGTCAAATATGGACTGAGCCACACTGACAGTGCAGACACAGACACATCCCAAGATTTGGGAAAACACCAGACTAGATTGTTTAGCCATACCTCTAATTGTCACTTGCATCTACTTTCATAAAGGTGTAGATCCATCCAGATCTATCTGTGATTCTAATTTCAGTCTATAAACCCATTCTTCATGAGAATTTACCTCCTTGGACAACGAGAAGATTAAAGCTTTGTTAAAATGCTAGGGCAGCATTTTGCTGGCATTCTGAGACACTTAGTTTCTCTATTATAGGTCTGATTTCTGACATGCATGTTAAAACTCAGTTCTCATACATCTGTCACAAACACTCTACGTTTGTGGGGTTTTTTTTTCCTGCTGTATCTCCTGTCTGTTTATTTAGATTTATGTGTATGTAAATTACTGTTAAATGCAAGTAGTAGTCCACAGATATAAATTAAAACACTCTGAGAGAGGCAATATATAACTATTGAAACTGTTGTTTTCCTCCTAAATTCTCTCTTCATTCCCCCTTGGGGTTGGAAATTCTGTTAATGCAATGACATCCAAAAAGAAACAGAAAAGCAGTAGTAGTACTTCATGAAACAGTTTATCTTCAAAAACTGCAGAAAACTAATCAGTAGCATTAAAAATGATTACTGACTGCAAGTGTAAGAAATAATAATGTAATATAATGGAAGAAGCTTAATTTTTTTTGTGTGTAAATGTTATCCGTTTTTTGGGAGCTTCTTTTAAGACCACTCAGTTTGAAGACTCTGAAGTCAGACACCCTTTCTGGAAAGGTGAGTATTGAATGATACAAGAATATACAAACCTAATTCTAAAGATGAATTTATGCAGGGACACTCAGTTTGAATGTGATCCTCAGTACCAAATTTGAATTACTGTTCTGCTTTATTATCTAGATTTCATTTAATGCAGGCAAGGAAAACATTTGGATTAAAATGTGTGCTCTTATTTTATGCTTTTAGTGCGTGATGATGGTGTTTTTGACAAAGAGGTTTCTAAAGATGGTTTATGTAAGAACTCATTTTTTATTTCAGAATAGACAGTCTCTTTTCTCAAAGGACTCATTTTATAGAGCAGATTTAGAACACATCACACATTCCTTTCTGATTTTGGTCAATAAAGTTATCATGTAATTATCATCAACTAGTATTTAATAATTAATTCTTACCTCTAGGGCTGTCTGTGGACAAAGTATGATATCTCATCTGAAAGCAGTGGCTGAATTTGTCAGTGAGGTATGGGGGCAGATAATCAGTGTCATCATGAATAATAGAACTTTCATAATTTTCACTGCATTTAGAAACCATTTCTATACTTGTAACACAGCCAAAGTGCCTGCAGCTCAGGACTTCATCATACTTTTTGCATAGTCTCTGAAATTCAAAGTAAAAATCTAGCTTTACACATCTCCTTTAAAACAGAAGTAGCGCAGCTGTGGGCAGCTTAGGCAGAACTGACCTCAGACACTATCAAATGAGGCCAGCAGTTTCTGCATTTGCAATCATCTAAGGGGTGAACTTGGGTGCAGGTAATTGCACGTCAGGAGAGGCATCCTGCAATGGTCAGAGCAATCTCACTACCACACCATGCTGGCACTCAGTTGGAAATTCCCAGGGAACAACATAGCGTGCAGCAACTGCACAGCAGAGGAAGATAAAACCATTTTCAAAGGTCTCACTTTCTAGATGGAGAGATCCAGCAGTGAGTCTAACCTAGGCTTTTGCTCACAGCTGCATACTTTGGTGTTGGGGTGCAGTTCCTTCAGCAAGCTGAGCAAGGATGCAGAGGGTACTGTCTGAAGCTACCTGCTGTTGAGGTCTGATTGTCACACTGCCTGCTGTCACAGGCAATTCTAGGGAGAAGAGCTTGGCTCTAGCTGTACTACTTTCCAGTAGCCTACTGCAAGGGTTTTTTTGGTAAAGCATACTGAAGGGAGATGCACTGCACATGGAAAGGCAGCCTTCATTGACTGATACGGCCAAAATGGCCTGCAATTTATTTTATGACAATTGGCTCTTGTATAACTGAAGGTTTGTCTAGGTTATCAGGCTGCTCAAAGGCATGGCAGAAGAATGTGGGGCATATCAAGGACTCCAAATTGAAGGGGAGATGGTAGTAGGAGAACAGAAATACAAGAGGTGTCATGCACAGATATTGGGGATTTTACTGTTAAGCTTGAGAGGTGCCTTCTTGTGTCCTCTTGTGCCTGACCTTTGAGCTTTACCCCCCACAAATAAACCTCCTGGTCCTGTGGGAATCTCACAAATAGTGGAGGCAGAGAAAGACAAAGGGGAGGCTATGCTGATATGTTGTTTCTGGTGCCAAGGAGGAAATGATGAGCTTGTTCAGATCTCAGGAAAAGGTAACATCTAGAGAGGGAGAAACAGGACTTTCATGTCATGTGTGAGTATGGACCTTCTACTCTGTGAGTGCCTGGGCCTGCCTGTGGGCGCCAAGTAAGACAGCTCAATTTGTGCTTATGCCAGCCCGACTTGTATGCTAAGACTTGTGTTGAAGTTGCCCCTCATATGTGTAAAAATGGCATAAAATGCCTGTCCTTTGTTGTATACTCCCAGATGCTATAAATAATGAAACTTGATGACCTATGGGCAGTCATCACTCTTAAGCAGAGTGGTCATGGCATAGTAGACTTCACTGACCCTCTTCTCCAAGGTCCAGTGTATCTATCGCAACGGTCCGTCCTGTGTGGTTCATTTGACCACTTGAATTAACCTTTCACATTGACTGTGTAGGAGTTTTGGACCTTGTTACAGAGCAACTGTGGTCCTCGATTGTTTGAAATGGCTATGTGATTCAGGGCAGTAGATAGCATTTGGTGTTCCCTATGATGTGAACTGTAATCCTGACTTTTTGGAGGCCAATGTATCCTGAAGAAAGAAGAGAGTGATCTGTTCTCTTCAGCAGACTCTGAGATATAGACAAAATGGGTGCCACAAAATCAATAGGGCAGCTAGTTTTGATGTCCACCATTCTCCTGAGGTGTAACACAGTCACCCTTCCAATGGTTATAAGATTGATGTGAAACCTATCAGTTGTGTTTCCACAGCCGGAAAACTCATGCTGAGTGAAGGTCCACATGGCATTTTATAAAGACAGTCACTGAGGACTGTACAGGAGCAAAGTATCTTCAGAGGGGCACAGCAGACCTCAACCACTCTGTATTTCTGGCAAACTCATTTACCCCAGACTGGTTGACCAAGTTGAGTTTACATGCATCAAAAGAGAAATGGCAATTTTCAGATCAATGTCGTTGTAGAAGGCATTATGGTGGTACTGGAGGGAAGGTATAAACCCTCAAAGCAGAGAGCTTGGAATTCTAAAACTCCAACTCCACTGCTGGTCACCCCATGTCAATGGGACAAGGCAGTGCCTTTGGTGGGTTTAGCCTCCCTCACTCAAAACCTCTTTGTGGTGGGAAGTAAACCTTGCTTGGACTATAGTCATGCCTCAAGCCACCGTGAGAAAGTGAAAGTATTGGTAAAGGTCCTGATGAGCATCTGCTTGGTTTCCTGTCATTCTAGGGCAATTCACAAACCAGTGCAACCATGTGTCCTAGCTCACTCCATAACAAAGGCAAGGATCAGCTTATCTGTCAAGACTGCATGCTTCTTATTTCTGTGTGGCAGAAGCAATCTTTATGGGAAAGTAAGATTTGTAAGCCTAGTCTGCATTTCATCTCTCTGCAAACAGTGATTACGTCCACCAGATTTAAGTGAAAACATTTTAAATTTTCATTGTTTAGATATTCTTTAAAATGAAAACAATATAAAACACAATAATCATTAATACACATTTCCAGACAGAGTCTGCACCTTCCTTTGTATCTGAAAAGTGCCTGTCACATGGTAAATTCTAATTATAGCCACAAACATAATGAAAGCCACAACAATAATAATGGCAAAATTCAAAGGAAGGAAATTGATGAATGGCAGAAAACACTAGTGACTTGCTAGTTTCTCCACATATCTGTGGTTTCGATTTGTAATTTGATTCCTTTCTGTCTTTTAAATTGAAATAATGATTTTTTATGGGCCAAATTTATACTTAGTTTTCCTCTAAGAATATTTAATAATGTATGTTATTGACTTAATTGGCAATGATGGCTACTTTGGAGCCATGAAGGTGCAGTTTGCCAAACCTTTTAATTCATGATTACCTATTACAGTGGTGGAGACTTCAGACATTTAAAGATTGTTTTGTTTGTTTATTTTCATATTGATTAAAGGAAGGTCAATTGATCTCTCTTTTTAAAAGAAAAAAAGACTCTTGAAAAATTATTTTTCATTAAGTCCTATGTAAAGAATATCAGGACTTGTAAATAACGTTCGGAGCTTTTCTTGTCCTTGTTTGAAACAAATTCTATAATCTGTGGAAGGATGTAAACTACAAAACACATACTATTTCTTCAAACTCTTTTTTTTGGTGCAACTTAGGGAGATATCCTAACAGGAAACATGTACTTTATCAGCTCATTTGCTGGACTGCTCCTCAGTCAAGTATGAGCATATGTGAATATTATGGCTATAGCTCCCTATAAAATTATTCTCGAAAGCAAAGAGAAATAATTCTGAATTGACCCCAGCCTCTTAGGGAAAAGAGACAGTCTGTGATACCCACTAAATATTTAAAACAGTCAATAAATTAGCAGAAACCAAAGAAACTCTCAAAGCTAATAGTTAAATTTTAATCTATACCATATTTTATAAATACATGGGATGTAAGGGCTGGAAAGAACCGTTAGATCATATAGCTTTATTTCCTGAGCTCAATGATTTATGTTTGATGAAAGTGTATCTTTCAGGCACATTTCCAGACAATGCTTTGGATATATTAAGTAGTGGAGAATCCACCACTTCCTTGGTAGTTAGTGTTGCTGTAAAAGCGTGTACCTTAGTACTAGTATGAATTTGTCTGTCTTCAGCTTCTTGCTGTTGATTCTCTTTATACTTTCTTTACTAGATGAGAAAGCACTTCAGTACACAGTACTTTTTCTCTGGAAGGGTACTTATACAACTATAATTGAGTCACCTTGTCCTTTATTTTTCTTTTCTTCTGATTAGCTAAACAGCTTGATTTCCTTTAATGTCTCACCACATGGCAATTTCTATTGCACATGGATCATTTCTACAGCTACTTTTTGTACCCTCTCCATTTTTTCAATGTCCTTTCAAAAGGAGGCACAGAAAATAGTCTGCAGTGACTCAGCACCACTTTGGTGAAGCTGCTTACAGAAGTAAAGTAGACTCCAGGCTCCTTTAGATGTTCCCTGTGTGCACACCCCACCCCACCTCCATGCCCCCACTTATATTCTATTTGCCATTGCATTTTGATGGTAGTTCATGTTCGGTTGATTCTCAGCCCAGACACCAAGATGCTTCTCAGAGTCATTCTTCAGTAGAATATGATGCCTCTTTCTGGAGGTTTAACTTCCATGTCTTACTCCTAACGACAACACATATAGCTTTACATTGTTCCACTTTAAAGGAAATTTGGTTTGAGTAACCAAATGGTTATTGGTAGAATTCTATAGGATTGGACATGAAATGCTGATTCCTTAAGAACTTCCCAGAACAGCCCTCATGTAAAAGCTGTTCCTCATTGAAACTTCCTCTTGAGAGATATCAGTTATGCTGTCACATTTGTGATATGTTTTTATTTGCTATGCTGTGTAATGTTAGCACAATGCTAGTTATTTTGTGTCTATGTAGTCTTCAAACTTTATCTAAAAAAGCTTTATCTATTTTTTCAAGATAATACTTGTTGAATATGAGGAAGGGAAAGGGAGGCCATAGTCCGAGAAGACTTCTTCAGTGGCACACCTTGAAGACAAACAAGACTTATCATGCTCTTCCAGCTGTCTAGCATGCGTGTGTATTCATAACATAGCTATTCCAATCCAATCAGTTTCAAAATTAGTGGTGACAAATGCACTGTCACACAATTAAGATATGTCAGCTCCTTTCAGTCAGCACGCAGCAATGTGCTGAGTGCTTCCACGCTCAGTTGCAAGATATGACTACCCCTGCATCTTCTTAAACATTAAAATAAAAAAGAAATTCACATGAAATCTCCATTCAAACCTATTTGAAGGTAAAAGCTGTTAATGTTTAATGGAGAAAAAAAAAACAAACCAAAACCACCAAACCCAGAGCATTTTTAACATCTGTTTTACAAAGTGGCATACCTTAAAACGGAAGAGTTGCTTACCTTGCTGCATATCCAGTGGTAAATGTTCTACTTTAACCAGCTCAAAATTAAAGCTCAAATTTCAGTGAGCAGTGCAAGTTGGTCAATACCACAATTAAGACAACAGTAAGAGAAAGAAACTGTTAGGAAAATGGTATCACTTGTTATACTCAATACTAAAGTAGTTTCTCTAAGAAAAAAGATCTCTCTTACACCCTTTCCTCCACCAAAAATGAAAAAAATGGTAGAAGCAATCCTGCTTAAGACTAAGAAATTGTTCTGGAAATCACTATGTACTGAAGAAGGGAAAATCTGGTCTATCAAGTAGGTGGGCTGGATAATGTAACATTTACACGTTGAGGGTCAAATTCTCTTTGCTTTTGCAACAATGCAAATCAGTATTAAACCCCATGAGGTCAGTAGACTAACTTTAGGTGCATATGTGTATATTGGAAAGTGGAATTTTGATTCAACCATGGCTGGATTAAAGTAATTATTATCCTCCTGACAGAATTGCCAGCATGATAAAATAACAAAATTAATAAATAATAAATCTCAGACAATATTCTCCTGAAGATAAAAATGAGAAGAAGGAGTGAAACAGTGTGTGAAAATAACTGGCTCATTCATCTTAGGTTGATCTATAAGCCGTGGCATTTACTGATCTCTACCACACTGTGCATTCTCAAAGACAAAAGTAACAGTCAAATACATTCCAACTGTTTCCTTTTTTTTTCTCTTTCCAGATTTGTTTGAGGTTTTTTCCCCTACTCAGAGAGACGTGAGAGTAGAAATGTTTTGTCTACATTATGATACTGATACCTTTCACAGGACAAGAAAAGGAAATTTTCCTGATCATCCATTTTCTGATTTCTGAGCCGTTTTCCATCCTACTAAATTGCTTAATACTCCCTGTAGCTGGACCTGTGACCTGGAATCTTTATGCAAGATTAATGGGAAAGCAAATGGGAATTAGTATCTGGGCGGGTTGCTGCACAGCTCTTGCTTTTATCTAGCACTCCACCTGTTTTTTTCTACAATTATGCTTTCATTAGTTTCTGAAGCCAGCGATCCTAAAAGACCTTCCTATTTCTTCTCTCTATCTTCCATCCCCCCATCCTCAATTCTTTCATTCTCCTATCCCAAAATGATCAAACTCACTTTGCTTGTAACTGACATGCTGACAGGAAATTATTACACGTCATTACACTTCTTAAAACACAATTTACCCAGCCTTTGCAAATTATTCTTCAGCAAGTGTGAGGGGGTAATGGAAACTGTCTATTTCACTTACAGTTGTCACTCATGCTTTCTTCTGTACAATGAACAATTTATGTTTTCTCTCTCTCCAAAAAAGGGCTATGCTCGAAATATGTAAAAGCAACTTATCACAGAATAGGAAAATAAACCTCCTGTTTGAGCTCCCTTACTCTGCCTTATTACAGAGCAGATCCATTTTCTATCGTAACCTCATTAGCTCTCATGCAAGCACAGTACAGGCTGATGTTTATTTAGTAGGAGCAGACCTCCTTCTGACTTCTGGCCTGCCAATTGCACTTGACACTGCTGTAAAAGAAAAGCGATCTTGTGTGACTGTAGTACCCAAAACTGATAATCCACAGTCATAATAGTCCTATTCCTTGCCTGACACTTTTATTCTTCTTCACAGATAGCTACTGCAAAAGAGTGTCTACAGTATCTTTTTTTTGCCCCTATTGCTGCATCTTGAGTTTAGTTTGCACTTCTTTGTCTTTGGTTTTGTCTTATATAAACTCAAACTACCAAATCTTCAAATGAATGGGTTGTGTTTATTTAAAAGACTTAGAAACCAAAAAAAAAATTGTGACGTGCTCTCCCCCTCAACTTGATCATATTGATTAGCTTTCAGGCATTCCTCTGTCAGGCTCATTCTGCCTCAATGGGAGAAGGATGATGAATTGTCTGACTACTAGAGGCAGGGAGAAAGAAATGCTAAGCCTGGGTCTGGGAATTGGCTAAGTACTGCTGCGGAGCCTCAGCCTCTCAATTGCTCTCAGCAACTTGGCCTCCTTGATTTATAAACTGGAGTGGTGATTAATGATCTTTTAAGTGGACAAGGCAGGCCAAATCTGCACAAATCGGGCCACTCAAACATGACTACTACTTGTAGGAGAAGAATAACAGCCTTTACATAAAGGTAATTGAGACAGCTTCAGAAGATCTGGTAGTCTGCTTTAGCAGAAATAAATCAGCCACACAGGCCATCTATTTTTGAAATCATTCCTTCCCGTCAAACCTCCTCAGGTCAGCACATGGAGTTGGGAATGTGGTGGGTTAGCAGATGTACTTCAGGTCAGAAACAAGGCAGATCGAGCAGCCCCGGTGCTCAGAGAGGAAAGAGCATCCCACCTGGGCATTCTGCTGCAGCTTCTCAGCGTCGGTGCTGAGCATGATCCCACCTTTGTCTGTGCCTCCATGTCGGACAAATGGGACCTGCCCTGAGGGTTAGAGGCTTGATTCCTTTCCCTGTTATGCTTGTTCCATAGCTGTCTTGCTACAACCTTCGCCTGGGCTGCCTGCGACTAACTGCCTGTCTGCGTGTACTTCCTTCAATGGCTTGTGGCCATATCTGTTGAGCTGCAGGGCTGAATTGGGCTTCCTCCTCCCTAGGAGGCAATGAGCTCAAAATGTTTTAACCAAGGTTCACACCTGGGAGCCTCGACTCCTCCTGGATGCCCACTAGTGATTAATTTAAACAGACAGAAACACTGACAGTAAGTACTGCAGCAGCTCATGTGAACCATCCCTTTCCTCCAAAATTTGGCTCCTCAGGCAAGTACTTAGTTTGCCCATTCTTAGGGCCAGCCCTGTAGACAAGTCATCTCCCTTAAAGGGACTAGTGAACTTGAAAGCCACTGTAGTGTCTGCAACCCAAGACAATAGTCTTTTCATACCATGCTTGTAAGATGGAGAACAGAAACCATGGGGCATAATGAATATTTATCAAGGAAATTATACCTGGAATCAGGAAAGCTGACAAGCGGTAAATAAAGGAGGTGGCTAGAGCAATTGAGCGGTGTGCGGCAGCATAATCAATAGCAGAAAGGTAACTTGTGGTCAGAAAGGAGCACATGCTCTTTGCCAGAGGGAGATTCCAAAATTATTTCAATCTGGTGTCCCCTCCGGGGAAAACTCCCCTCTATCTGAGACGGGAGGTGGGGAATCACAAGCCTAATTTCTGAAACTCAGTTATAACAAACAAACAGAGCTGTTTGCTGCAAGGTCGGTAATATCTTTTCCACTAGCCTTCCCCAAGCGGAAGAGTTGCAACTAAAGTAATGAATTATCCCCAGACTCAGGCTATCTATGGATTACAAACATCATTAGTCTGTTTCCATGAGTGCTGTGGCTGTGGGCTTCTATAAAACCTAACCTCAAATTGCAGTTTCTCGTAAGAGGACTGGAGAGGTTAAAAACCACAACATTACAAAATCCTCTCTAGAGGAACTTTCCTGTCTGTGTTGCCATTACTAAAATGTTGCTTTTAATAGAAAGGGTGCGGGAATCACAAGATTCACAGCTCTGGACCCTGTAATCTCCTTCAAGGTGACTTCCCTGCTTTGCTGTATTTCAGTTTGTTACTGTAAAAACTGTATAGAACAATATCTGGCTCACAGAGCTATTGTGAAAACAAGTTTTAAATATTTATAGACCATCGGATGCAAAAGCACAGGATTATATGTGCAAATATATACACATATATACGCTCACACACATATTCTCAGATGTTCCAAGTATCTCCTCTGACGTACTTGAACTTATTCTTCTGACAGCAACTTCATTGAGGCTAGTGGCATAGGCATTATAATTTTTGTCAACTTTTTTAAAAAATTGAATTGTTATTACTATTATTAAGACTATAAGGGGAGAATGGGATGTGAAAAACTGGAAACTCCTATGTCTCATTTCTATAATGCTTATTCTGCTATAAATGGAAATAGAAGTTTCTGATGGAAAGAATAAAAATTATTAGAGATACATTCAATGGTCATTTTGTTCTGTAGCCTTCATATTAATATACTCTGGTTTAGGCAAAAATATATCTATTTTTTAATTTTTACGTGGAAAACCTCTTGAGGACGTTTCTACTAAAAATATCATGCTAATATTTTGTATACTCTGACACATCCAACTCTGTGTACCAAGCAGATAGCTTTTTTGATAAGTCATTAATGTTTTGACTTGTACTTATTTGTCTGTTCAGATGCTTTTTACTCTTGAAATTATCCTATTTTCATATAACCAGTCAGTTTCAAAGTTTATTTGTAAAAAACCAGTAGCCAACTCAGATGCAGTTCTCATATGCAACTGGTAACAAATCTTTGTGTAAAATCCTAATACAGATGTCCTCTTCCAGTGCTTTGAGCTAGATTTTAAAACTAGGACATACTCTGTGTGTTGGGGTATATGTGGGTGTGAAGCTTGAAGACAATTGTCCTGTCAGTCGTTGACTAATTGCTCCATGTGGAGGTCATATCTGCCAGAAGAAAAGAAACTTCCAATAATAACCAGAAATTTCAGGAATTGATCAGAGCTTAGTTTGCGGCAGTAGTAACTTCTATATGCAAAGGAGTTAATTTACTCTTCCGTGCCTGAAAATCTCAGCTGTATTCTCCCCAGAGGTCAAAAATCTTGCAACTAGAAGCACGTGAAAGATTGAAAAGTTAATTTTAGCCCATATCAGAAAGGGATGTTGATGCAAAACTAAAACTTCAATGACAATCAAAGAAGACCAGCCTTCATCAGTCATGCTTTGTCTTCCAGCCTGTTGCATAGACTGTTACAAGGACTCTTCTGACTTCATACTGACTGTAGAAAAATCTCTTCCCGAGCTGATGAAAGAATGGAGCACCCTATGGCAAGACTTTTGCACGAAGAAAAGGGATTCCTCTGACCTCCAAATGGCTTGTGGAAGTGTTTTCTGAATTCTAATGCTGGCTGGGCACTGCTCATAATACAGCACTTATTGGAGAATGAAGCCATATTACCTTCTCTTTCTTTGGGGTGGGGGGGGGTTGGAATCCACTTTTTGTAATGCTCCTGCTTTATTTTGGCCTGTCATTTTTGACTCCGTTACCATTTTTTAAAAACCTGCTGTAGCATGGAGACAGGACTCTCTCTGCTGCTGAGGAGAAAAATGGAGCTGGGTCTCCTGAGTGTGTGGCTGACTTGGGCCACCCGTGCAGCTCCTTGTGCAGAGCAGCCAAGGAAGGCTTAGGATTAGGATAGCAGAGCCTTGCCAAGTGAACTTCTTGTGCTTGGGCTGTGTTTGCAGAGGCAGGGTGCCACGGGTTCAGTGCTATCCTGTCCTCTTCAGGCTTCTTCAGACATGGTTTTATGTGCAATGTTGAAGTTACTACAAAGCAGTTGTGGCTAGTTTATGCCTGGTTTATGTTTAGCATCTGTCCAGAATCATGAGAAGCAGGCATTGCCCTGAGTGGGTCCATGGCCGGGGGGGATTAGCTGTTCAGCTGCTGAGGAGTGCGATGATGTTGTAGGCAACTTTCTACAGTTTTCTTATGGAATTTATGAGGAAGGAGTAATTTTATGCAGATTGTTTATTGGCATTAAATATGTGAGTAATCATGGTCAATTCTTCCTTTAACAGCTGCCTGAGAAAGCGGGAAAGTAACATTTTTCTCCTACTGGAAATGTCAGTTTGACCGACTTAAATAAAATTACAACATATATGTGTGCGCATGTGTGTTTGCATGCTGCATTTTTGTGTGTATGTAAGTGTGAAGACATATATTATCTGACAGAATCCTGTCGGTTGAACTTTTAGAGGTTATAAATAATGTTTTTCTTCATCAAACAATTTGCCGACAGTGGGAGGTATCTCTGTTTTGAAAGTCTTTATGGCAACATAATCATTGAGATGGAAGAGGATGGTTCCTTGGATATCAAAGACCTGTTTAGGTTCAATACAGACAAGCAGAATATTGCCCCAGCCAGCAATAAGTGGTGGTCAAAAAAATGACAAGATACCTCAAGTAGAACAAAAAAAGAAAACCCAAATGAAACAAAACAAAAGCCCAACGTGTTTCAGAGAGGATAAAATAATGAGTGATATTTGGGTGCATCTGCATTATATTTGCAAGATGTGAATAATATAAAGAATAGCATAAAAAACTGTTAAAATAATATTTTCAGTCAAGGTGTGTGCCTTATTTAGTTCTGCCCAAATTCAGCTGCAATCCAATTAGAAGGACCCCAATCCCAATATTTAACAAATGGATAAGTAGATAAAATGGACAAGTAGATAAAATGCAGTAGCAAACAATGTAGACCAGACATTACAAAGAGAAGAAGGCTGGTAAAGGAAGTTAAAGACTGTTGTGAAACACCCTAAATCATAGAATCATAGAATCATAG
>NW_009601838.1:5693-80418 GCF_000690535.1 Cariama cristata | reverse complement strand
CAAGCCTCTTCCACCTCCTCGCCCACACCTGGCCTCCCCAGAGTGCTGCCCATCATGGCAGCCCGTTCCCCTTTCCATCCCTTATTCCACCACCTGCGTGGACGTGGCTGTCACAGGAGGGAAAGCACAATGCTATGCGTTCCTCGTTAGCTTGCCAAATTCACTCCATAACGACATTTTCAAAGTTCTCTAAACCACTGCTCGGTTTACCAGACTCCTTTTAACGGCTTTCCTTCAGCCTGCTTTTTGTAAGGGTGTTGATCACGTAGAGTCGGACAGGGAGGTGAGCTGGGGACCGGCGTCATAGAAAATACAGCGTTACCTCCCACCCCCACTTTGGAAAAGGCTAGCATGGAAACTAGAGGCAAGTCAGTTTAGTTCAGCATCTGGGAGCACGCCTGAGAGAGCTTACTATCAACCTGCGAATGACTTCAGAACTAAAGTCAGATTAAGATAACTGCAAGAAAGTTAACGCACAAATGACAGATTGGATTACATGGAGCATTTGACAACTGCTTGGACAGTCGGTTTTGCTGCTCTGCACACAGTCACCTTCATGCTGTACCTCCAGACTCCGGCACAAGACAGGCATCCCACAGCACCAGTCGAATGTGACAATTGCTACCCGTGCCTTGCAAGAGAGCAATTAGCAGTCTTGAATTCCCCAGACAGAAAAATCAAGATCTTGCTGTTTTCTCAGTTCCTGGTGTGTCTTTGAGTGCCTCCTCCTCCCTCAGACTCCCCTTCTTAGAACAGTCTTTGCATGCAGCGTCACTTCAGCCAGAAATGGCATTTTCTGTTCTTATTTGCAGGTTGCGATAGAAAAGCAGGATTTAATAAGGCCATAGAAAAGACCCGACACTCTTGCTTCTCCCCTCCCTCCCCCATAAGGGTTAGAAGAGCAACACTGGAAAGAATCATGTCACCTCTTTTTTTAGACAATTTTTTTCTTGTGCTAGAGGATAAGCAGAGTTAACAACCGCGATACTGCATCAAAGCTGCAGAGGGACTTCGACTTTGAACAAAGAATGGGAAGCTGTCCCCCACTCATTCATCCCTCTATGTATCTGTATAGAGTGTCAGTGCAACAAGAAGCAGGGCTATTTGGGAATGGAGCCCTTACCACCTTTTGGTGAAGCATTTCAGGAGAATGGCAAGACTGGAAGTGCAGGTGAAAAGGCAGCCTATTCCTTCCTCTAGCTTTCCGTCGTGGTGGCCAGCAATAAATAGCAAGCAGCAGCTTCCCAGTCTCCTGGCCACTTCCTTCTTCACCTCAGATCTGTTGTGAGTACCTTGGCTCTCTTATTTGTGCTGTACTTCCAAACAGCAACAAAAATCATCAGCCTTGCCTCAGAGAAATGGCAAAAGCCAAGGCAACTCTGGGAAGGCATTGTCAAAACCCACACCAACTAAAATGTAACCTTATTTGGATAGAATGTATCAAACTAATAATATCCTCCAGTTAAAAAAAAAAAAAAAAAAAAAATTGCCATAAGATGAGCTTAAAAAAAATCCCCCAAACTGTCATGCATTTGCTTCTCCTGCAAACTTTCCACAGTGGGTATTTCCTTCTAAACTTCTTAAAGATGTTCTTTTTTGCAGGTGAAGGACATATTCAGAGATTTCTTGTAGAGCACAGCCCTGAAGATCAGTTCTGCTTCCACATAAATGAATAAAACTTTGGGAACAGATGGCAGGTCACGTCTTTTTTTGTAAAGAAATTTCATAGAAATAAACTTTGTCAATTCTGTAAGAGAGCTAATTGAGCTTAATGAATTCAACACATAGGAATTTTAAACACTATTCATTTAACTGAATCCCTGAGGTTATCTGACATGAATCAGTTTTGTAGAGACACAAATGCCCCGCATCTGAAGAGCTGTAATTTGAGATGTCTATGATTAAATAAAGAGTAGAGAAGAAACTGCACCCTCCGTTCTTTTGATAATTTAACACTTTTTGTTGTAGTTTCAAGGCTCCTCCTGTTTCAGAGACTTCTCCATGCATGCAAGAAAAAAGAAGTAAATCTGGTGGGCAGATTCCAGGGAGCAGGAGGAGGAAAGGGGAAAGAAAGAATTTCAAACTGAATTTTTGTTAATTGCCTAGATTTTGAACTTCTAGACCTTCTGAAGATACCGCCTAGACATCAGATATGCTGTAGAGACTAGGTTCTGAACCACTCCCTTCCTTTGACATGTTTTATTCTTGTAAACTTAAAACTGAACCAGGTAACCCAAGGATCCTGCTTTATCAAACCATCAGGGGTGTTATTTTTACATTAGCTGTACTGTTTTCTCTTCTCTATTAAAATGACTTTCCAGCCAGGGGCTCACTTCTTACGTGGATTTGTACTTGATTTTGTAGAAGCGACTCCACTTTTCTGAACAAGGGTTGGATCAAAACTCCAAGGCTGATTGAGAGCAGAAGCTGGAGCAGTGACGGATAATTTTGATTTAGTTAATTTTAGCTGCCTATCCTAGTTAATTTTTATGGGATCAGTGAGTCAGTTACTTAGAAATGGCTCTGGAGGCAAAGTCCAGTACAATTTTGTTTGAAGCTATAGGAATTATTACTGTTGTTCTTTCTGCATGTTTCATTTCATATTAATTTGGGGGTAAAGAGAAATTAAAATCGTCACAGATGCTTACAGTTAGATACCACAACCACATCAAAATCTGACATTTTGAATTAATTTTTTTGAACACACATTGGGGAGATTTAACTATCTTACTGAAACATTGCAAAATTGTTCATCACCAAAACCTCTTTATAATTAATCCCCAAAGGTGAAATTCACTCCTGTACAGACAGCTTTGCATGGCTCTTTGTCACTTAAGTACTGCTTTGCGGAAACTGGGGGTAAGGATGAAGTGTAATTAAAACAGTCTAACTTCAACAGTCAAAACCATGTAAGCCTTTTGCAGATGTTATCTTGAAGTGAATACATCCTGAAGTGGTGAGCTCCCTCTCTCACATGAATGCAATTTGTAAATCTGGAAATTGTCAGTGTCTTGGTAAAACAGAAAGAGTTAAATGATGAATTATGTGATAGCTTTATGAATAAGTATTGCAGAGAATCATTCATACATGAAAGATATATCACAGCAGAAAATAGAAGGCTAAAAAAATGACACTAGTGGAGATTTCACCATAAACGCTAACATGATCCTTTAGATACAGGACCTAGCCAAACTGAGTAAGGGTTTTTTAGCAATTAGTGTGAATATTAGATTGTCAATACATGACTACTTAAACCTATTTGCAATATCCATTTTCTAACAATTTAGCACATTATAAAGAATTCAGAGATGCTCATAAGATATACCACTTTCTTTTGCAATGTCAGATGTAGGCAAAATTTCATTTTAAGCGATCGCTTATATAGGCCATTTTCCTATTTTTTTTTTTTAATTATGATTTTTTTCCTCACTGATCATTGAGGACTTAATCTTAAAACATGTTAGAGGACTTAGCACATAGCTTCCTTAGAAGAAGATCTGAGAAGCAAACCCTCCAGTTCTGTTCAGCGATCTGCATATGCTTTTATTCCTGCTTTGAAGGCAGAATCCCTGTGGTCACTCCTAAAGGCACATTCATACAAAGTATTTAAGTTACTCTAGAGTTGCCTGCATAAAGCGGAGTTTGAATTCAGGGGCTGGAAAAGTACACCTATTCACGAAAGCAACAGGATTTTTCAGGCACAATCTCATCCTTAGATTCAGGCTGTGATGAGTGTGCAGCCAGCACAGAGGTTTTGTGAGTCTGGCAAGACGCAAAAGAGCACAAATTCATCAGGTAGAATACCATGAATTTCAGGGATTTAAACGGGTACACTGTACTATAAAACGCTGTGGCCAAGTAGGTTGGCAACCTCCAAAAGAGAGTTAAGCACAGACAGCTAGGGAACGATAATTATTTTCCAGTGCAGCCCGAATTGTATGGTTTGAGGCATTACTGCTCCACCTACTAGTTCACGTACTGCCCGCAGATACCTCCAGTGTTCCAAGTTTGATATACAGTTTATTCTTCTTCCTCCAGCGGAGGAGGAAGGTGACCTCCAGCAGAAGCAGGTGGACCAGCAGCTGTAGTGCAGCACAGCAAGAATGCTGTGAGAGAGGGGCCATCCCGTCGTCTACCGCTTCCCTGCCTGTGGTGGCAAGCAGCACAGCTCAGCTGAAAAGATTATGCCTAATCTAATAGTTTAGACTTCCAATTTTCATAAAAACCTCAAAGAGTGTGAAATTACACAAAGTATCTTTAAAATCCACAATTATTTTTTTTAAAAAAGCTAAAATCCTTCACAGTTATTTGCTGACATCTGGATTAGGGGCCCTGTGAGTCTTGAAACTTAAACCGAAAATATTTCCTTGCATTGTCACCAGTTCTAGTAGGGAAAACGAAAGCTCAAACTCAAATAAGAACAATTGGAGAGGTCTCCATTTCACACACAGCTGAAAGAATCATCTTTTTAACAGGGCAGAAAGGTCAGGCAACTTCAGGCCTATTCATTGGCTTTTGGATCACCAGGAGGACGCAAGACTTGCAAGCATTCCAGGCCCCTGAGGTTTAGGCCTTTTATCTACCAGTACTCCTATAAAATTCAAAATAGTTTACAAATGGTGATGTGTTGAGAGGCTGTAATTTAACATGAAATATCTTACAGATGAAGAAAGAAATGGCACTTGTTTATATCTGCAGTCTCGGTGTATAATATTTGGTGTTCAGTGACTGCGCATTTCAGCAATATGTACAACGAAAAGTACTGCTGTCTCCTAATTACAGGGTCTGCTTTTGTGAATCTCACCAGCACTACCTGATATCACTATCTTTCAACATACGTGCACAACTGTATCTATGCACAGGTTAACAGAAAGCTAGCCAAGATGGACTTCTAAGTGTACAGTAACATTTTTTTAGCCAAAACCTGCTCCTTGAGTCTCTAGAGAAAAGTGAAATTTATGAAGTGAGGCTTTCCTTGAGTAGAAAGGCAGCACTAAGCCAATCAAGTCAGTGCTATATTTGTGCCCCTGTTATTGACCTAATTCTAAGTACATGAAACATGATTATTGCAAACAGATGACCGTTTTTCACAAACATCTTTATCCCTTGTATAGGAAGGTAAAAAAATGAAAAAATGCTTCTTATCTTGTGTTCTAGAAGTAGAGGATCTAAATAGGTAAAACAAAGTTTGTATCTGAACAAATGTTTTCTTATCAGACCAGCTAATTAACTTAGTGAAAAGCAGCCAAGCTTTCAAGAACACTAGTATTCTTCATGTCCTGTCTACTTAAATCAGCTAGTATAGTTAAATAGAGATGTCACTTCCACATATCGAACTAGCTTTGTTTGTAGCAAGCAAGCATTATAATAAAACTCTACAGTAAATGTTTATAAAATAGATGCACTTGGTTTTACGTGAGTAACTAAAATGTGAATAGAGTTCTTGGTTTATACCATTTTAGAATACACAGTGAAATTTTCATAGATTATTTTCGGACTTTTGTTTATCACTACTCATTAGAGGCTAAGGGTCAGGTGATAGTGTGGTCAGAGGCACATGGTCTCATTACACACATGTTCTGCTGCGCAAGAGCACACGTGTATGAAGGCTGCATTACATTTAGACAAATGTCTAGAGCTAGAAACCCCCCCCCCACAACACACAACTTTTATGGTGAGTTGAGCACATTTGCTCCGAGTGGAATCTAAAATGTTACTTTACAGAATCACTTCTCAAAGCAGAGCTACATTTCAGTTCACACTACGGTAAAAAAAAATAGGTCTTTAAACGATACAGGTTTGAAAGGTGGAATCAAATGCTAATATGCAAACTACATGAAAGACTCTATGGTGTTATCTTGTCAAAAACAATTACAATACTTTTCAACTAGAAATATAGGGACTTTTGTTCAGTACTAATTTAAAACATTTATTATTCTTAAAGTGTTCTTATGAGGATCATATATCCTATATTTCAGTACTAGCCTGGCAGAAAAAGGTGCATAAGTGAAAGCATCCAGCTTGAATTGCCAAAAAATAACAAATTAGTCTTCTATAGATTAGACCGCTGTTTTAACGTGTCATTATTTGACTATTAAAATTAAATTTAGAGGGAAGGTAAAATCTGATATATACTCCTAAGTGATGTCTCCATAGCACTATCTATCAAATATGGCTGTTTTTTCCTTCCATTTAAACTGTTATCCTATGTTCCACAGAGCTGAGTAATGTCACTCACTCTCTCTAAAGTTTCCCAAGTGGCCAAGTAATTTAAGTATGCCATCACCAGAGCAACTCTGCAGCTGAAAATATACTGCTATTAAACCCAGAGAGAATAGATCACTAATTGCAGCTTAGTATTAGAGATAGACATGAAATACTGAGCCAGCCATCAGAGCATGCGCTGGTAATCCAAATTTATGCTATTATTGAAAAGACAAAGAACTGTTTACTGTCTTCATGAATGACTTTTACAATTACACTAGCTAAGAACTTGCTAAAGCTAAGTAATACAAGGGCTGCTAGTTCTGCTGCAGACCACAAATTAATTATTATTTAAGCTAAGGAGGGAGTTTTTCCCCCAAACCTACCCTTCGCTACATGGAATGTCACACTGGGTGGATTTCCCTGTATGACAGTAGCACCAACAGAGCATGTGACAAGATACAGCACAAATGGAGCATCAAACAGAGGACCTGGTTCCTTCTCCCAGAAGGATTACAACCTAAATAGAGAGGGAGAGTATCACATAAGCAACACCCAATTCACAAGCTGGCTGCCCCAATAGAGTCATTGCCCAGGAAAGCAGAGCATAGGGTACTGCCTCCTAGGTCTCTAGCATCTGCCCAGGAATGGATGTGCATGTGATTCTGGGAGCAGGAAGGTGTATGCCTGTAACAGGTTTTTGTTTTTACTGCAGAAATTCATGTTTTGGAGTCCTTTGCACCTTTTTCTAGCTGCAGTTTCCAGCACAGGCTGCAATTTTATAGCCAACCTAACCAGCATCTTCCATGGGAGGTGGTAGGAAAGGAGACTGGATTGCTCATTGGTCACTCGGGTAAAGCAGTTTATTTCCTGTAATATCACTTGCAGAGTTATTGCCTCTTGAAGTAGAGGTCTTCATGGTTTGATTTAGAACAACTATTTTTATTACATCTACAAGCTTCATCTTATCAACTTTATGTATATCTTTTCTTTTAGCTGAATTGTCTGTGGTTTAGGTTATGCTATCTTCTGAATTCCCCGCTCAACTCCCTTCTCCCTCCTTTCCCACCAATTCCATCCATTTTCAAGCTAAACATCTCAAATTGGAAAAAAGTAGAAGAAAAGGCAAGGAGGAACATTGTGGGTGAAATTCACCACCCTTTTAGCAAAATAAACAGAGAACAACATGATTTCTCAGACTCAGAATAACTTGAAAATAAGGACCTGCTTATTCTTGAAATGCAACTATTTCACTAGCTAGATCAGTGCTGTGGGGTTTAGTTTCCTGTGGCCTTACATTGCTTCACATAACTGCATTCTTGAAATGTTTGGCTTTTTGTCTGCTGGTTCTTAACAGGTATCTTTTCATGTGATTTTAATCAATGGCAGTAATGCTGCAAAAAAACCTGAAAATAACATTTCTATTTTGCAAAGGCAGTTATTTCAACATAACCAAGATATTTTCTGATTTTCCCTTTTTTCATACTTAGATTTTAAAATTAAAGATATGAAATGATTTTTTTGTTCATGTTCTTCCTCAGGTAGCATTTTTTAAACTTAATTTTGTGATTTTCTTACATTATCTGACAATTTTCACATTAATTTTTAAAGACTGTATTTGTATTATGTTAATTCAAACAAATTAACAGAACAGTTATAGATTCACATGAAGTATTCCTTTTTGGGACTACATGAAGTAACCCCTCAGCTAATAGAAAAAAATGAAGTCACAGTAGGCTGAGTATGACAGATTGAACAGTTCCTCAATGGTTTTGAGAAAATCAGATGGCAGAGTAGACCTACTCCAGATCATCATAAGAAAAAGTGTAGCATTGCTGTTGTCCTTTCCCATAATTTGGTCATCCCTGGAAAGGCCTGTTTCATTCCAAGTATTCAGGGGTTCAGATGCAAACCAAATTAATATTTTCCTTCTCCATCTTAAGCAAGTCCATTTCCTATAAGAACCCAAACATTTATTTCTTCCCTTTCCTCCTCTTGTTTAAAAATTTAAGTGTTTAAAAGTTCCTATCATTTGCCTTGAAGGATGTTTTCACAGCTAGATATCTATATTCCCTGGCAATGCCTCCCCACAGTGCAGGGCAAGATGGCTAAGAAAGTGGTGTGGATCTAAAAGTGCTATAACCACTTCAGAGTAGTGCTCAGATCCTGCTCCTTCAAATTTGGGCACTGTGCCACAATGATTCAGATATATTCCTTCTCCATCCAGTGTCTCTATTGTATTACTTTCCATTGTGCAATTTTTCTTGCCTTTCTGCTTAGGTCGAAAACGTACCTTGAATCAACCTTTTCTGCGCTATTATGTATACAATTTCTTTCAAAGGGAAGACAAGAGGCTCCTATCTTCACTGATTCTACAGTCTTGGCCTTAAAGGAGTAACAGAACTTGTAATGCAAGTGTGAGAGCTGGCAATGTTTTGTTCTTTAAGGCAGGGACTCAATTTTAACTGTAGTGTTTTATTATCAAAACTAAAAAATTAATCATAATCTTAAGTGTTACACAAATATTGTTACAAGCCAAGGCTGTACCACCACCTTATCAGATTTGGTTGACAAGGTTTCATGCTGAGTACTTTTCATACCCTTGTAACAATCTTTCCCCATTTAGATTATTTTTCATATTTTTGGGCTTTTTGGCATTTTCACAATCAGCCTTTCTCAACATTTACCAACCAGGTGTTGCTGCCATAAAATAGACTCCAGAGTGTTTCTGCTAGTCATTCAGACTGGAGAGTCAAAGGAGGTGCTACGAATGTCTTAAACCAACAGCATCGGTTGCTGATGATTAAAATGGGCTCTAATCTTTTATTGTTATATCTACAGGACTATGAAAATGGAATAGATTTAGCCACAAACTCATTGTAGAAAGCACACAAGCTTTTAAAATCTAAAGCACTTTTGATCTTGGTCATCTCTAGGGATGCTATCTGCATTTCAATCTGGAATTCTTTTAGAACTCCAGTGAGTACTCAAGTCTTGGTGATTTATTTTTAGTGTTTATTTTAGCAACTTGTTCCATAGCTCTTGCATAGCCACTTCATTTCAGACAACTCCTCTGCCAAGCTCCTACCTCCCAGAACTAAAGGGTTCAGCATAAGCATCTCTCTAGCTTCTCCCACATCCAACACTGATGCAAAGAACTCATTAAGCTCCTCAGCAGTGGCCCTGTCCCCTGTGAATGCTCCTTTTATACATGGAGTGCTACTTCTAAAATAAATCTCAGCTCCATTTCTACATTGACCTTGTACAACTGTTTTGCATGGTTATTGGCAACAGATTATTGGAAATAGCATCTTTTCACTGCTAGGATCAATATTTCTTATCAGTGAAAATACTGTATTTTAAAATATCTTGCTTTTCCTTTGTAGAAAAGGAAAAGATAGGAAGAGCATACTAGCTGGAATATAAATAGAGTCTAAGTGACAGAATATTCACTGTGGTTTCAGGGATATTAGGACTTTTAGTGGAGATGCTTTTCTGTTTGATATAACCTTACTAGGTGTGGCCTGCAAGACAGGAGCTTGGTCTGCTGCTGGGCAGTTCCTGTGTAGCTCTGTACAGACCTGTAGGTTGCTAGGCAGAAGCTTGTGCATATGTGAAAAATTATCTCCCCAAAATTACTTGATGAGCTAAGACAGAGCTTGGTCTGACAGGTAGAAACCACTCAAGGTCAGCACAACTTGCTATGACACACAAGTAATTTTATGCATAGAGTGCTATGTAAGTATACAAATTCACCAGCACAAAATCCCTACTCCCTGATATTCTAGTGCTTATCCGATTTCCCTTACCACACCTATTGTATTTTCACCCTGGTTATCACCATTCTCGCTGCAAAGGGTCCCTAGCTAGATATGTCAGAGCTTCAACAAGGTTTGCACGGTCCAGCACTGGAAAGGTTGTGCAAGTAGTAGCTATAACTCCTCTCCCCTTATTTTCATATGCAGGCAGTCAATCGGTTAAGTGTAGGGGAAACTGATAAAACATGTTATCTCCCAAACATTTAAGCTAATTCTGTGCCCAGTGAGGGGATAACAGTAACAAGTTTCCTACCTCTATGCAAGTGCAAAACATTTCTCAAATTTAATCCAACATGCCAATTCTAATCTTGCTGCTTCTTGTCTCTGCAGAGCTAAATGCAGTCACAGCATTCTGTTTTTTCCCTATGACACACACTCTCCTGTTATTCTCAGCTGCTTAAAGCATTTGGCTAAAACAACAATACTTTCCCTTGTTAAAGATACCTAAGAGCACTGTGCTTAATGTTTAAACAGCTCCATGTGTACCCAATTATGAAAGCAATTAATTTAGTCAAAGACTAGATTAACTGCCATCTGTGGCCTGATTGTTTGTTAAATTTGAGTACCTCTGATCAAAATTGTCATAAACAGAGTCTTATACAGCATGTGACCCGGTGACAAATCAATGTTGCCCAAGGACATCTTGATATGAAGAGAGTTCAACATTGAGTGTTAAATATTATCACCAATTTGTATAGCATATACTGTTTGGGATGCATTTTATTTGTTTCACAGAAGTGAAACCTTGGGGTTTGCTAATAAAATGCTGCTGTTAGTGATGTAATAGATGATACAAGAACCATGTCTAGGATAAGATGATAAACATATACACAGTAGAGAACAAAAAGCTGAGAGGAACATATGAAACAAAACCAAGCTGGAGAAACAAATGAAGCAGAAGCTTGAACTAAGATTAGCCCTCATGATAGGACTATACATGGATATACAGCTAGTCACCAGATAGGTAATGCGACTATTTGACTAATCCATACAAAGTGGACGGCTGTAAAAAGAAAGAGCACGTGAGCCAGCAGAAGCCCTAAGCCCTTGGTGGTATGATAGCTCTCAGGCTCTTCTCAGCACTCAGAGAAGAGTACTAACAGAGAGTTAGTCTATTCTAACTTCCTAGGGCAGAGGATAATGAGCTTTGTGTCTCCCATGATCTGGATGAACATCATAGACTATATTGAAAGGAAAACACAACCAAAGGGCAGAGCTGCTCTTTCCCCTCCTACCCCTGTGCCCCAGCCTTTGTTAAAAGTGCATGAAGGCATCATTTCAAGAACATCACCACTCTCAGGCCAAAAATACTCGATGGATATGATCAACATTTGTGAGATTTTTCAGATAACCCTCAAAATTGTATTTTTTGAACAAGTAAACAATGACAGCTTTCTTTTAAGAAATGCACTTCACCATGAAATATATTGATTTCTATTTTGGAGTTTATTATGTGGATGAAAGGAAAAAAAATCAAGTTTGATATAGTGCCTCCGAAATATTTTGAGTATAATACTAAGCCTCTCATAAGTGAGAGAGGAAGCAAAAAGACATTTCTACATTGCAGTCACAAAGTAACCCATATTCTAGAGTTCAATTTTATTTATTTATTTTTTTAATGATCCTTGCTGGCCTGTTTTCTAGATTCTCAAGGCACATAAAAAGGAAGAACAACAACAGGCAGCAGAATTTTAAAAAAAATCTCAAAAGTGAGATACTGGAAGTAAAATTACTTCAGTTAAAGGATACTTGGTACTTTTCCTGTGAGATTATAACTGTCTGAATCACATTAACATTCCTAGAGGAACTTGTTGGGTCTATGCTATTGCTTATTTCTAATAAAACAATGTCACTCAAGACAATGTCAAATATAAAAGTATGGAATGTCACAATTCATAAATTGTTCCCTCATTATGTCAACTGTCCATAACTTTATATGTGGTTTCATGTAGAGAGAATGGTAATTAAGTAGGGCATTAAATAATTTCCAAAATATAAAAGGTCAAAAATGCATTAGTGTAAAACACATGAAATTTCACTCACCATTGAAAGTCTGAGCTTCTGGATTTAATAATACTATGATGTAAATAAATTCAATATCCATTAAGACCTTCTCCTCTAAAGATACGTAAAATTTCTTCTCCCCTTTGTTTCATCTCTCACTTGTACAAAACTTTTTGTATACTCAAGATGTTTAAGGCATCGCATCTAATTTGATTTTGTTTTTCTCTTGTATGCTTCACAGTAACCCTTCATACAGCGTGTGATGCAACTGTTCTAGCCAACCCGGGAATTGACTATACCATCTGCAGCTAGAATTTACTCTTGGAAGCACAGCTGTGCTCCCACTAGGAGAAGAAAAGAAGATGTAGTAGGTCTATATAAAGATACAAGCTTAAGTGACGGTGGCGATTCTAGACATAGGAAAACGGTCACCCTTTTGGTCATTTGGAAAGAAATCTTAGTTACAGAGGTATTCAGTCAAGCAATAACATGCCTTGGAGCAGGGCAATGCATTTAAAACAAGTCTTCCAGAGCCAATATGCTTCTTTAAAATACCAGTTCGTAACATTAAAAACAAACAAACAAACCTTAAATGTGAAGAAACAGTTCAACTCCATGCAGAATCCAGATGATTGGCAATAGATTTTTCCCTCTCAGAAACAAAGCCATGTATATACACACACACACATATCCCTCTGTACACACACATAAACCAGTAGCAATCCCTCATCATGCAAGCAAAGCTCAGTATGAAGATGAAAGTCAAAAGAAAGCAATATTGAAATGTATTGTTAAACATCTTTTCTTCCTTCACATTGCTTCTTAAAATGTGACAGAATTAGACAGGTGAGCATGGTCTTACCAATTCAGAAAAAGTATATAAAGAAAGGGTCATTATGACAAGTTTTTTTCTGCTATATATTGAGAACAACTTTTACTTCTTTGTATAAGTGACAGGTAAGAGTAGCTAAAGGAAGAGGTGGTAAGGAAATCCTCTTGGTACAAGCTATACAAACCTCCAAGCTACATAAGCTTCTTGAGATTTCATTTTAGTGAACTTTCATTTCATTTTGATATAGCTTGCCTGAGAAATGACGACTTAGAAATCACCTTTCCTCAAAATATTAAGTGATCTGGTAGTCATCTTGTTCTCTCCCTGAGAAGGAGTAAGGATCCTGGCGTTTATGGAAAGGTTGCTTGAGGACCTGCTAGCTTGCCTCTAACATAACCAATGCTCCTATTTCCAGCACATACTGTGGGCTTTGTAGGCAGTATCACCAGATCTTTTGGTTTATTTGGTTTTTGTTTGTTTTTTAAAAAAACAAACCTAAAAAACCTCAAAAACAGAATCAAAAACTTTAATATGCCAGCTTCAAAAGAATCAGAGCAAAGGAAAAAGCATTCAAATACTCACTCAGTACAAACACCAAATAATGTGAAACACAAGTTAATCACTCCCCAAACGAGGGCTCCCAAATGAGCATCTCTTCTTTTTTTTTTCTTCTAAAAGAGATGCATCTCAGATTAGAAAATAGGACACAAAGGCTATTTTTATCTAACCTGATCACTCAAGCTTAGGATTATAACCAGTCCTATTACAATAGTCAATTGAACTTTTTGAACACAGTTTACTGTATGTTATGCTTTGTTAGTAAATCTGTGACTAGGCACAGAGAGAATAGCTACCTACCTCTACTGCTCTGGCTGTAGCACTCTGGTCAAGTGAAGTCCATAGGGGAGAGGGAGATAGTTCCACTGGGAGTAGTTAACCATGTTCACCTGGGAGAAGGTTTAGGTGTGAAAGAATAGGATTATTACAATAAGTGATTTGTTTACTGTATGATGAGGAAAAAAGTCTTGCCTTTTTAGGAGAGTGAGAAAGAGTCTGAGGAAGAGGATATAGTGAATTTGCAACTGGAAACAAATTTATAAAAGAGTTAGGATTAAGTTACAGCAGTGTGAACACTCACAGAGAGAATAGAGAGAAGTTGGCTTTCTTGAGGAAATTATGCAGAGTGTAATCAGTTTGGGAAACTTCTGGGTAAGCAAATGGACTGCAAAGAAGGTTGTAGTCTTTAGGGGCTCAGCAGGTAGGGGGCAGATATGTTCTCAAACCATTTTTAAAATATATGTCTCAATATTTTTTGAATTTGCTGTAGTTACAGGATTAGTTTGTTCTACTTCATTATTATTTGTCCAATGGAACTTCTTTTTAGGGTTTATAAATCTAAAGCATCTTTGGGTGTATTTATCTTTAAAGCAGGTGAAACTGAGCTAATGTCAAGCTTCTGGCTGAATTTGGTTTCTTTTTTGAGTAAGTTTAGGCCTCGATCCTGCAAGACAATTTATGTGGATAAGTGTAGCAATCTTTGAAAAATTCCATCCTCGCCTACCTGACTACAAACAAATGGATATATGTATAGCTAAAAAATAAAAATTATGTTCTTGTTTCATTACTCAGATCTATATCTGCAAAATAATTATTTCTTTTTTCATCCTGTAGCCATTATTTTGTTACTTTTCCACAGGTGATTTTTTAGTAAAGCTTGGCTTAAAATATGCAAGGCTGAAGTTATATATGGTCTCTTCTTGTTCTGGAGAAAAGAGTAACACCAAATCTGAAATATAATCTGCACAGGGATGATTTTCCTACCCCTGAAATGAAATGCAGTGAGTATTTAACAACCTGAACAACATTTTTGGAGAGTGAAGATCAAACTTTGAACTAATTGGTGCCTTTGCTGGTGTTATAACTGGCTCAATTCTGGTGTGAGCAGAATAAACTGCATTTACTGAAATCTGTGAGTTTTTCAGAATAGCTAACGATATTGTTTCCACTTTTTATGAAGTATGTTGGCAAATGTTTAGTAAACACAAAGGTGTGGAAAGGTTTTTGTATGAATTCAGTGAACATAAAATATTCTGTGCTGAATGATAATTTTCAAGAATAAATGCTCTGCTGTTTATAAGGCTCAATAGGATTATACTGACTCTAGCTCATTTTTTCTTATTTGTTTTTGATTTTTTAATTTGATTTAATCATATCAACTTTATGTATTGCTCTGTACTGAAATTATTTATTTGTAAATATTTACTCAGAAAGCTGCTTCACCAGGGTGAGGAACAGGAAAGAGCTCTTTGCCATATACACTGAACAGTTATGGTTGGAATTACTGCAAACCTAACAACCGTATCTATTTAGCAATAGAGGTAAGAAATGGTACGAATTGTTATAATATAAGGAAAAACAAAAAGCAAAGGGGAAAGGAAGAAATATTTTTCCTTCCAGAAATAGTCTATTGCTTAGAAACATATCAATCTCAAAATGACAAAAATCAATCAGATTTCTAAATAAAGGTCAAACTGGTATGACAGCATTAAGAAAGCCAACAAAACCAGCATGAATAGAATTTACTCAGCTTCACTCCCTTCCATTTAATCTGAATACTTTCCTTCTCTGCTTCTGTACAGAATTATAAAATGGAGTCTATGTAAAGATATAGTTATCAGTTATACCAGTGTATGGCTGTAATTCAGGAAAGCACTTAAGTAGGTGATTGACTTCAAGCATCCACTTACCTACTTTCCTAATTATGAACTTAAGCACGTACCAAAAGTTCTTTCCTGGATTGGTTTTATGCTACGCCTGTTGACTGCAGCAGAACACAGAGCTATCTGAGCTGGTTTGAAAGCAGATTGCTCAGGGGCTGGGAACAGTCTGTAACCACAGCTGCCTGGTGCTCGGGGTGATTTCACTGACTTGTTTCCAGCGCATAAGCTGCCTTGGTAAAGCAGGTTAAGTTATGCAGCTTGCAGTATACGCTTGCTTCTGTTAGTCTGCTCTGTGCAGAGCAGTTGCCTCTCTATTTTCCCAAGGTCCTGTTTAGGGAAAGTACTAACAGACCTCAAGATAAGAAGAATCAAGTAGGAGCTTGAATAAAGGGCTTATGATCATGAAGCCTAAAATATGATCCAAAAAGACCTTGCTCAGTAGCAATTTCATTCTAGATGCACTTGACTTTCTTTTTTCCTTTGCCTTTAAAGGTGTAAATGTGTCTAGACTTTTGTTCTTGTGCATGTCCAAAGCTGCTTGGAGCTTGCTTATGTTCTACCTCAGTCTGGCAGTGATCTGGGAACAGTTTCTCTACCAAATCCTCTAAGCAGCTTGATCTGGGAGGCATTCTCAGGGCATACCTAATGTTTACTACAGGATTAGACCCCAAGCAAAATGCAGTTATAATGTTTTTTTTCAAAACCAATGCTAGGGATCACTTTCTGTAATGACAGCTACAAATACCTGCAGTCTGTCACCGAGTATTTCCACCTTGAACAGAAATGTCCTAATCCATAAGTTAGAGTTGAGCTCTCTCTTTCCTATCCAATTTATCACAAATTCCTTTCTACATGATGTCACAGTGTCAGTAGGATGCGCAGAGAGCACCTTCTCCCCTAAATTACCCGCAGGTTCGTGGTTATAGATATTTCTTGAGAGGTAGAAGTTTAAATCTTTGCAGATGGAGCTGAGTGGAATCTGGATCATGTTGTTGGGTTTCTTATTTAAGAGGTGAAGACGAATTGACAAGACGGATTTATCAGAGACAACCTGGAAGCTTAAGTCTCAAGGATGGCTTATCACTGGATATTTTGGGAAACCCGTAGAGTTAGAAGGTGAACCACTGGCAAGGGAGGACATGATGTTCCACTAAATTATTACATATCTCATGAGAAGAGAAAAACTTCCTGCCATCTGTTTCAGTCACTGTAGTGCTTATGATTCTCTTAAAAATCTTGGTTTTGAGTGATTTGTACATTTAAACGTCAAACCTCCCATGGCACTGTTCTGGACAGAACGGCTATGTTCACGTCACCAAGTGGCTTCGCCCGTTGAACCTGTAGAGTTATGCACTGGTGATCAGGTCTTATGTCCCCATTATTTATATTTTTGGAGGCTTACTTTGGACTTGCTGTGGTCTGGTCCCGTGCACTAGTTGTCTGGCGAAGACTGGACACTATTAGGTGTGCTTCTGGAACATACCTTTTAGCCAAGTTTCATCTGAAAATAATGCAGCTTTTGCACTCTAAAACAGCTCTGTAATGTGAAGTGGAGCATAGTACGTGGCAATGCGTGGGAGACATTCTTGAAAACACTAACTTTCGATTGAACGAAAATGCTAACGTAGGTGGTCCCAATATAATTTTCCTTCAGTAAAGATAATGATCCAATTCCCATTTATTAACAACAAAATACCTTGTCTGACAATGTTGAAACATGAACATGATTTTACTCATGACCTCAGGTGTCACTTTGATATATCTGAGCTATGTAAGTAAATATATGACTGTAACACCATACAATCTCAGAGCAAGTCATGAATTAACTGACTAGAGCATTAAGTTTTTTTGTTAGATAGGTGTTTATTTTCTAACAAAGTGGAGACATGGTCTTCTAGCATCTTTCAACTCAGAAACACACAAATATTTTTTTCTAGTAGATATTCCTGCAAAAAAATCTCATAAAACTTTTGGAAAGTCTTTTTAAAGGCTTGCTTCTGGCACTTTGCAGTTCTTTGGTTTATTCTTTGGTTTTTAATACTACACCACAATGGAGTACAAAGTCAACTGATTATATTTCAGATTTAAAAACTTCATCCCCTCAGATTTTGTGTCTGAAAATGACCGGTTGAATTAGCTGTTCTGGATAATCTTTTCCCAATTCCAGTGATCTGTCACTATCTTAATGCTTGGCAATCCTTACAAGCAGAAGAGAAAGCAAATTCAGGGCCGTGTATTACCGTACTCATTATAAGTGAGTGCTTGAGTCTACATTGTGTTCAGCTGCATGACGCATGTACTTAAATATTCTGTTGAATGAGGATGCATTTCGCACAGTTAGTTTAGATGTCTGGGCAAACAGCAGCTAAAATGAAGTAGTAGGACTTTTGACTTCAATAGAGTCAGGTTGAGGACGCTTGTGCCAATCTTACAACATATTAAATGATTCAGAACTAGGGTAAAGTAAGACCAGTGCTGATCTGCTCCAGGCTATAAATGCAGACAGAGTTTATGTGAGCTTAATTTTAACCATGTTATTTGTAATCTCTTATTTCTTGGTTCTGTAGTCTTGCTGCTCTGCAAGAGAGCTAGTTTCACTTAACAGGATATTTGCTCAGATATCCTGTTAGTGCAAACCCTATGGCTGTTAAAACTCACATCTGCTGTTTGGAATTGTAATTAACTCATTTAAAGTATTTTAAAGACATATAAAAAGCAGAAACATGATTTCAACAAAAAAAAGACTCAAGTCTGCATAGAAGTTTAACGTGAGGATGGAGTGTCAGCATTAAATGTCAGCTGGGTTATTGAAGATTTTGATCATATAATTGGGATTGTTTCAGTGCATTTTATTGTAGTAAATACACTAGGGCATGCTCAAATCAATATGAATCATCAGTGTACTATCAGAAAGATACAAAGTAAATAAGTACTCATATAAGTAAAGCTATAACTCATAGAAGAGACAGGTAATCGTATACATAAAAGTAACATCCTTGCTGTAAATTCGTCCCCTAATTGTAACTCCATTAGCTCTCTCTCCAGGTTCTCACTACAGTTATGATGGGCATTAATTTTGCACACACCGCGCTCAATAATACTGTCATCTTCTTCACTTGTATCAGATAATTGATTTGATTTAGAAGATTTTTGCTTTATTGTGCCTAAGAAATAGAAAGAACTTCACTTTCTATATTCTTGCTATCAAACTGATGCCAAAATAGTACAGGGCTGTTTACTGTTGCTTCCTCACTTCTAGTTTCAGTTCTGATAACTAGCAACTACTGTCTTTCGACATAAGGTATAAAGTCTTGTCACTCATCTTGCGAGGACCGTGTCTTGGTCACTCAATAGCCCAGTATATTTGTGTATAAACATGCATAATTACATTTAAGATTTGTGGAATATTACTTCAGTGTTACCAGGTTGCATTTATTTCTAAATTTTGTTACAGGAAAATTCAGACAAACTTTTGAAATTTAATTGATTAATGTTATAGACTAACTAAATTTGCAGTTAAGATAAAAAAATCATTATTTAGGCCTTAAAATGTGAGAATATGAATTGAGGATTTCATTTGAGTTTTTGGGATATCAGTGCTAAGCATAAATGAAACATTAATTATATATTAAAATATTGACTCGCTCTTTAAAAGTATATTTAATAAACAGGCACAGTTTGTGTCCCAGAGCCATACTCTCACATGGGGAAGTTAAGTGGCAAGTTATGTCTGTCTGGTTTTCTAGTTTGACTGTAGTGCAATTTAATTTAGCGCTGTGCACAGACCAGCATTGGGTCTTTAGGGACCAGGTATTAACTGGAGATTGCCAGTGTGCAATACCACCCTCCGTCAGTCTCCTGACTTCTCTTTCAGTCCCGACAAGACCTGTGCGTTTCTGTAGCGGTGGTGGTAGAGGCAGAAGGGGCTGGACTGGAGGGCTGAGCGGAGCTGACCTTATTGGCTCTGTGGTTCCCCAAACCTCTTCCACGGTCTCCTAGCACATATCAGGAAACTTCCAATCCAGTTGCAAAACAGGACTGAAAAGACCAAGACAGGGAAATGGCTGTTTATTATGTAAATTTATCTTAGTCGTAGGTATTTTTGCACCTTGTTAGGGGCTAATTGACAAAATTTTATTTGACATATGTGATTTTCATTGTTCAGTCCATTAAATGTTGAATGTTTTGCAGAAATGAAGTCTAATCTGGAAGTCAAAGCATTTTATATTGTGTCATAAACTATTTTTGTGGCAAATAAAATATTTTTTAAAATATGTACAGTATTTCAGAACCATGTGAAAGAAGAGTAAGAATAAATTATTTGTTTTATTTTTAAAAACAAGTGGAGCATATTTTACTGTGAGAATTCACCAAATTAAGCTTTGTAGATAGGATTTCATAGGTAGTATTCTTTGATAACTACTTAAAAAAAAAAAAAGAAAATACAAATTAATGCAGTATTGTTTTGAGCTTCATAGTTACTCATATTCTAATAACATTTTACAATTTTAAAAAAGAAAACTGATGTAAGTTGTTAAATACTTTAATTTTATCTGGATTTTTTTGTGTCAAAAATAATTTTAATATTAAAGGACAACTGTAGACTCCTAATGACTTGAATACAGTTTGACTGTTTTCATGAAGTGCTCTGTGGGATGTCAGAATATTTAATTCAGGATGTTAAAAACATCCCAAAATGTCACAATAATTATATCACAGCAGGCAATTAAAACACTGGAAAATGCCAACTGACTAAGTATGTTCTCTGTTATTTAGGAAGCTAATGAGTGAGTGACACATAAAGCAGAAAATACAAATTATAACCACAGAATCCAGTATAAATTGTAATTAATTTTAATATAAAATGTATATTAAAATAAAGCAACCTGTCTTAACAAAAGCAAAGAAATACTTATTTAAAGCTGCCATTTGAGCCTTAGGCTCTATAATTCCCCAGGCATAAGAAACTGTTTTTATGTTTCCCTTTTATTATTTAGTTAATTAGTGATGTATTTGTATTATGACACTGTAATATAGGCTTGCTCATGAAGCCCTTACTAACTACAGTGGTTCCATTCACTGCTCTGTAGTAGTCTTTGCCAAATTCTCCACGTGTCCTTAAATTAGTCTAAGGGCGGCTAGGGAAGATCTGTGTGCTTGCAGGGTGGAAAATACAACTTGCTTCACAGCAGGTCAGAGGCACAGTAAAATCTTCATTGACTTGGGAAAGTTACAGTGCAAGTAAGGATGCTGATTCCTAGGCAGAAAACAATAGAGGCTTGGAGTTCTTCTAGCAGAATTCTAGCATTTGAATGGCTATGGGTTAATTGAAGTGGCAATGCAATGAGAGAGAGATGCTTTTGATTCGGTTTGTACAGGGATTTAATCCATAATTATTAAACCAACATCCTATTCTAGCAGACAGTATGGAAATCAATTTGTCCTATTCAACTTAGGGGAAAGAAGTACTGTAAGAAGCATGACTATTTAAAAGAAAAGAAAAAGGAGGGATTTAATAAAGATGACAATAGATATTATTCTCATTAGTTAATGAGGCTGGAGTAACTATTATTACTGCAGCTGAATAGATTAAATAACAGAAAAATCTATGAGGTGCCAGGCAGAAAAAGAAACTGCGAGAGGTGGCTGAGGAATCGCTGTCACTGATCCTATGCAAAGCTACACTAGGCAGCAGTCTGTTCGCTCAATTTTAAGGTTTTCTGTGGCAACGATTATTTGGGGATCCAACAGCAGTTTAACTGGCATAGATCATCATTGCTACTGAAAGGCATAGCCTTAAGTTGCTTATTCTTGCCCTTTCCCTCAAGCAGGCATGCACATTGGTGCAGCTGCAAGGTGAACTGGATCTGGCACTGACCTGGTTAGAAACTAACCCCCTGAATGTAATTTTCATGGAGATGAGATCTCTGTCTGCTGCACCACACGTCTTTCTGAGTGCTAGTGCTAGCACAAGAGAGTGGTCAGGAATTGGGAAGGGGGGGAAAGAGACAGGCTCAACTACTTCAGCAGTAGTGTGGATCTACACTGAATTAAACTAATTGGGGAGTCATGACACAAAGTGTCATGCTGCGTTCCCTATTGCAACAGTTCAGACAGAATGAATTATTGCTGCGTTGACCTGAACACTGGAAATGTCAGTATTTAGCACTCTTTTAAAATTACTACCCTTTTACAGCTCCTTGACATGAAATAATCCTCAGATTTCTGTAACGGAGCTGCATGCACTGAATGCCTCAAAGCCATCTCAGGAAAAAGAGTAACAATTAATCTGTTTTTTGTAGCCCCCATTGCTTGTTCTTAAAAACTGAAACAGTATTTTGCACTTCCTTGGTTGTTTTTCACATGTCCAGAGTTTTGGCTCTGGTTGGGCATGATCCATTTGTAGCTGAATTTCCTTTTTGTATCTGGCATCATGCGGTGGTCAGCGATCACTCAGCCCTTAAAATGCTTGCATTGTGTGCTGTTTTGCTTCTGGCTCTATATTCACGTCGTTCCTTGGGCAGGTTGTTGAGAGCTGGTATCTGGCTTATTACACAGCCTTTGAGCACCACTTGTTGCTGATAGGCCTTCAAAAGCAAGATTTTTGGGCCAACTGATTACCTGTGCTACTACTTCTGGGAAAAAAACAACCCTACTCTTCTGTCTAGTTTTCAGTCAGACGTAAGGGAAGAGATTGAAATCTTGTCTTTCCTCATTTGGTTGCTGTTAGATAAGTGTATGTGTCACACCTATCTGAAGGGTGATTCCTATTCTCACTGAAGTCTGACCCAGTGCCCTGGAAGAGACCCTGGTACCCTGGGGGTCTAAAGGCTAAGTAGCTGAGGCATAAAAAATTATGTTCTTCCATGTCTTCGCATACAGACTAAATGAACTGTTTTCAGTGTGTCAGCTCAAATAAAACTGAGACTCCTAATTCTGTCACTTTTATCTGTATAGGTCCTTTTTTGGTTATAAACACTTTCAGGAGTCTTCTTTTTGAGACATCAAGAAAGGTCTAGTAGTAGTTTTTCTTCTGGTGATAGCTGTCTTAAGTAAGGACATGGGATATATATATTCTCATCTGGGATGTATAGAGAATGCTTAGAGATATTTATATATGTATACATCTCAAAGAATTTTTGCTTTGTAGGAAAGCCAAGGTGTAGTGGCATAGGCAGTAAGACTACTGGCTAGTTCCATCCCAGTACACTTTTTTGTTCCAAAAAGGTCAATATATTTCTCTGCTAGTTGCCATGAAATAAATAACATTTTTACACTCCATATTAAGAAAGGGATGATAATTAAACCCCCCCAAACAACTCCAAACCCTAGATGTTAGGAATTCTTGTATTTAGCATGGACCTTACTGGTTTACTCGGCTCCGTATTTCGTGTCTTATCTGGTTGATTGCATTAAGGTGAGCACTAAATAGACAGAGATAGACATACACCATCTTGCACTTGCATGAGAACTCTGCAATGTCTTCGACTTCATTACCTGTTTGTGTTATAGATATAATGTAAAAATTGCTGAAGACTGTAATTTTGAAAGATACATCAGTAGCTTCTTTTGCCCTTCAGGACTTATTTTACATCTGTTCTAGTGTTGGGAAGAACTATGGGTGAGGCCAATCTAAGGAAACAACGCAAATGACAATCCTACTTGTTAATCTGGTTTTCCTGTGTTTCTCTATATTGATCCAGAAAGATTTTGCTTTGTTTCACACACTGAAGCATAACTGAATTTGTTTTCCTGAAGTCTGTCTTCCTGAAGTCTTTTTTTTTCTCCCCTGAAGATAGACTTTCAGTCTACTTTACAATGATGCCAGCTACTCAGGTTGGCATCTGTTTAAACTGGCAACTGTTTAAACAGGTTTATATTATTCTAGTTTGCTATGAAAGGATGAATCTTGCAGAGCACCCGAAAAGAAGAGAGTTAAAGAAACCAATTTAACAGGTAGAAATTACCAAATTGTGATTTCCTTGAAAAAGAAAATCTGGACAGACAAAGTTTATATTCATTATTATGAAGCTCTTTTCAGTCGCAAAGGCATTAGAAAAGGTATTTATAGATGACCTTCGAAGATTCATAATTCCTTTGAGTGGAGAACTGTAGAATTTTGTAGTAAATGTTTTTTTACATTAAAAGTGACACATACTTTTTATAACAGAAGTTCTAAAAATTTTTAGAGGACTATTGAAGCAATATCATAATATATGAACAATTTCTATTGTTTAAAAAGTGAAAGAACTCTGAGGATATTTTTAGTCCATAGAAGGTAAAATATTATAAAGAAATAAATATCTATCATGTATTTCTGAGCTTGAACTTTGTACTTTTGCTACACAACAGAAATTTCTTCTTGTCCTGAGGGAAGAAAAATGTGTGAGTTTTGTTTTTGTTTTTGAGTTTGGTTGTGTTTTTTTTTTTGCTTTTCTTACAAAATCATGTCTTCAAAGGCTTTTAAAAAAGTATGGAAGCAGAAAACTATAAAAAAATGACAGTTTCTGAATAACATTCAAAAAATTATAGCCTCTTTGTTTTAAGCGGCACTGTGAAAGACTTTGGTTTTTCAAAGGTGAACATTCTTTCCTTTATATTTGTTTTATATTTTTCCCTGATTGAACCTGATTTTCTAAAACCACATTTGAAGTAGAGCATCATGCTGCAAGCTGGTATTCTGCAAATGTATATGAATGACTGTACTCACAGTAACTAAACTCCTTTTAGTATCAGCTAGGTTACTCAATATAGATAAAATTATAGCCATTAGGCTATAATAGTATTTTATCAATATCCCGCATACTTTTACCTCTCAGTTGAAGCAGCTATAAAGTTTTAAAAAAAAAAAAAACGCCCACAAACATTAAATTAGATTTACTAGATGCCTTAGGAAGTTTCATTACCTAAATGAGTGGTACTTTACTGTCTTTTTAAGTGTATTAATCTTCTGTGGTATAAAGAAATAATATTAGAAAAACCCACACCAGTCCTGAAAGCTTTTATAGTAAAATGTTCACTTCCTGTTCATTATTTTTAATATAAATTCCCAAAATTATTTCCAGCTATTTTTATGTTATTTTCTGTCAAAATATCTATTGAAAAGAAAATCTATAGCAGTATTATACAAAACAAATAATGTCTCCAGTTCTTTAATTGAAAGAAAGACATTTTATTAACAGTCTTGAAACTCCCCCTTTTCCTGTTCTCTGTGTGGCCAGAACACCGCAGAATAAAGCATCTATATTTTAAAATTATAGTTTAAATTAAAATTTGTATATCTAATCCTGTCATCTTCTGAATATTTTTTTTTCAAATTTATGATTATCAAATTGTGAAACCCAGTGTGTTTAATCTAGGTGAAGGTCTAACAGTCCGTACAACCTTAGCCATGGAGCTGGACAACCTTTGTATTTCTACATTTTCTTTTGTCATCTGGAGCTGGTTGAAAATTCATCATCGTAGTATTTTCCAATTAAAAAAAAAATCTTTCATTGAAATTTGTCATTTTTGTTCTACAGCTTTATTGAAAAATAAGAACTTAGTAGGTTTTTGGGGTGATTTTTTCATTTATTTTTGTTTTACTAGGGGATTGTAAAAGGAATATGGCAAACGAGATTTTGCATTTTGGGAATATTTGTTATTTCCATTATTGATGGCTTTCTGAAAGGGAAATTTGCAGTCAAGAACAAACAAATAAAAATTAATTTGTGAAAAACTATAAAGAACAAAAGTGTAGGTGCTGTTATTTCACGGGGATGGGGAGCACACAGCTCCACTGGAAATCTCAGTGTAAGAGGGTAGAGCTTGGGACAGTTAGTTGAAACATGTCCTGTAGGTTCCTATGGTCATAATTGAAATGCACAAAATCCAGTTAGGTCTTTTAAGGCTGAAAAAATCAACACATTCCTTAAAACAGGATTACAGAGGTGTAGACACAACATGGGACTGGGAAGACATCTCCATGTTCTTTGGCAGACTAGACACTCCTACCTGTTTTACATCTATCTCAGTGACAATATAATTTTCAATGACAAATAAACTGTTCATCTCAAAACGGCAATTAATACCTATAAGCAATGTGTTTTGTGTTTATTATAAGCAAACATGGAAGACATGATAGTTGCCTTTAGGAATCATAGACATGGATCAGCGCAGTCAGTGGCTTGTTTTACACTTGAGCCAAGTGTATGGATGCAGTGTATCTGCCAAGGATGCAGATCCTTGGAATCAAGGCGGTGTAATTAGGTATCAGGTACCTCTCTTTGAACCCTCCTAATCATCTGAAGTTTAGATTCTGAATCTATTTCATGTAGCTTGTACCTGAGAGTTTATTAATATTTAGTTATGAGTGTGCAAATAATGACTACTTCATTTTGGGGGCTACAATGGAAAATTTGAGGGGGAGAAAAAAAAAGTCATGTGAACAGTAAAACTAGTGGAGACTAGCTCATTTCACAGAACATCCTGATGTGCTAATGCTCCTGTCCTCTCCCCCTCTTTTTTTCTAGCTCCTAAATCCATTCCATGTGTGGCTGGGCATGTAGCAGCTCATGCAGAGCCTGACTTAGTCCATGGATATATTGTCTGGGCAACAGGAAACTGCTGGAGTTACCTGTCCTGCTTTAAATAGGGACATGAATTTCGGTCTATCTTCTCCAAACAGCTGTCAATTATCAGACACATTTGTAGGAATTTGTATCTTCATATAATCTATTTTAAAGTAGTCAATGGGATGAAAAGCCCTTGGAAGACATGGAGTACAGATGACAATTGACAGTGCTGTGATATAAACCTCATTTACTTAGGAAATCAAAATAAAATTGATGCGGGAAGGCTCAGGAAAGAAATTAGGACATATGAAAAGTTTCTTAGGGGAAAAAAAGCAACATGATATTAGCTTGAAAAGCATTCTTTTATGTTGTTCAGGTCAGGTAAGAGAGCTGAGTTGAAATGTATGATCTCTGGGTTATTTCACGACTTCTAAATTGCTTCTGTTTCAAAACAAATACATAGCTCTTAAAATAATAATTCTTGTAAAAAATGTCTGATGTACTCAATTTTCACACTATTTCTGATGTTTCATTTTTCAACAGATCTACTATTTATTCAATTGCCTTGTTTAACTTTTTGTAGAATTTAGATCTGATGCTGTAAATGGTATAATTATTGTCTCAGACATTACATTATCCATGCACAGATTGTTTACTTGGACACTTTTTGGTGATTTATGAGACGTACTATATTTGTGTTAGTAATGTCTTTTGACTTCATCCTAATAAGGGTAATTGTCTGCTTATTTAGGGAGTAGGTCCCTGAAATCTTCCAGTCTCTTGTTTGCTATGATTTGCCTTGATCTGGCCTCTTAACCCAACCTGCCTCTTCTGTTCTTCCACTGCTCATCTGTCTGTTGGCAGAGACAGAGAGATATGAAAGGCAAGAAAATCGAATTAGCCATGACCATGGAAAGTAGGTCAGAAAGCAGTGATAGATATCTAGTGTTTTTCAGTCTGAAAGCTGTTCAACTGTAAAAACCTCTGTATATTAGTTTTTGGGCTAGTTAATTTTTTAGTCAAAAATCAACCTCCCAATTTAATTACCGGTTCTTTCACATTTTGACTCTAAGAAATCATCACTGCAGCTGTATATAAACAACATGGGAAAATACATATAGCTGGGATTTCCCCTCCTGCACACTGATGACGTTATTCCTGAGAGACTGCTGTGAGTTCATTACCTGTTAAACCAAATCCCTTTCTGACTTTTCTCTTTAAGTGATTTTAAATATAAAAAAGTCATAATTTTACTGTCTATGAATTCCTGTTACAACTGACGATAATACAAATTTGAAAAGCACTCATTTAATGTGGAAAGGTGAAGATATTAATCTAGCCTTGAGAGGTTTCAACAACCCTTTTCTTCCTTAATGTCCTCTCCTTGTGAACTGAAAGACTTCAGTCTGATTTGGTAGTCCTATTCTTATGCATGATCTTTCAGCAGGGAATTAGCAGGGTTGCTTAGAAAAACAGCACAAATAAGTAACTCTCACAGTTGGAAGACTAATGACATACAGTGAACAATTAGGAAAAAATCTAGTGTCAAGCTAATAACTGGAAGAAGCAAAGACAGCTTAATCCATAACTCTGGGTTATTTAAACAGACAGCTGTCCCAAACTTTCCAGCAAATGTACTTAGAACTGGGTATCGAAAGCATTAATTAAGCACTGAAACAAATTCCGTGTTTTTCAGTGTTAGAACTAGCTCTGATTTTCTGTGCTGAATAACCACTTCAGGCTTGATTTGTTTCCACTGTCACAAGTGATATTTCCTTGGCACTGCAAACTGTAAAACTGGTAAATTGCTGTCATTAAGTAATTGTGCTCTCTGTGTGACCGAGGCAGCCAGTTTCTAACCTGCTGCAGCCTCATGCCCCTTCCCAGCTCTGTGTGACATGTGTCGTGCCAGGTTCAGTGATGGGAGCATTGTCTGCTAGAATTTGGAGAAAAACCACCACTTGCTTCACTCAGGATAAATAAACAATCATTGATCTGCCCTGGATTCAGAAGGAGAATGCACACAAGGCAATTTCTGCCTCTTTCAAGCCGCTTTTTGAGACAGTGGACGCTCATGAGATATTTTAAAATGACAGAGCAGTGAAAAAGTGGAAAGGATCCTGCGTTGTTCTGGGCAGGTTTGTGCTCCATTCCTGAGCCTGTGTCGTCATTACCCAGGGAACTGAGGCACAAGGCATCTCTGCCGGGTACCTGCTCGGGCTGACAGGTTGTTAGCAGAATTTAGGGTGGTGTCTTTTATAGTGATTGAGAAGTTCCATAGTGTGGTGTTTTTTTTTTTTTTAATCTGGAAAAGATATTAAATATGTCTGCTTTCAGGTAGTTTGTGGTTGAAGAGTATGTCTTGGAGTGCAGTTAGGGAAGATTGGCTGGGGCACGGATGTAGTTTGGGTTGGGTCAGTCACTGCGAGTGCTTAAAAGCACACCAAAGCTTTCCCAGTTGCTGTGAAAAATATTTAAATGCTATGTCCAGAATGCAAGTAGCAATGGAGTAACTGCCGTCTTTAATCCATGCATTGTTGTGGTATATATATAAAAATTCCTTTACATTTCAATCTTAGAGGAAGCTATATACCACAGAGTTCATGTGGTAGTGCGGGTTTTGTTGGGAAGGCTCGGAGTGGCTGAGTGCCCTTTGCTTGTGGCATTCACTCCAGTGCCATTATTAATATTTACAGAAGGCGGCACCTACAACTTTCAGACTTTATAGGAGGCAAAGTCTTTGTCTCAAATTTATGAGCCACCTCAGAGGAATTCACCAGTACTGCACATAATCTAATAGCCTAACTAAGAAATACTTTTTAAGCGTTTAAGCTTTTTTCAGCATTGTTAGTTTGTTTAGGTAGCACTTTTGTCTCTTTGGTCTGTGAAGCTATACTACTTTATCAACGTACTAAAGAACAGAATACATATCCTGGAATTGACACAGTGGATCAAACCTGTAGCCAGACTTTTGTAATAGCCGGTGGCCAGTAGCATAGATTGAAGACGACAGTACCAAAGAGTCCAATAAGCAGCTACAGTAAAAAATTTTCCCATACATTAAATGCCATCCTAACTTCTAATACACAGTGATTGGTTTAAACCATGAGAGTAGTTTTTTACTAGGTCTTTCAGTTAAAAATTTTAGAGTATCTTTATATATGTTAGAGACTGAATCCCCAAATATCTAATCCTTTCTTGGATTTTGTTAAGTTGTACCCGCTGTTGTAATAAGCTCCACAGAGATGTCTGACTTTATTCTGTCAGTTTTGGTTTTGTCATTGTTCTGATCAAGAACCCCCCTTTTATTTTGTGACTTTTATTTCCTTTTTGGGGGGTGGGGGAAGCACTTAACCCGTAAATCTGAAGTGCTCTGTGAAAGAGAGAAACCATGATTCGTTACTTCAGAGGAAGACACAGTATGTGACAGTTAGTTAGAAATCTGCTTGCCTGCTCTGACCCAAGAAATCACTAGCAAAATCTGCAGTACAGTTTGGCTCTTTATGTTCTGCCTTACTAGATCATCCTGTGTTCTCTGTTGTGAAATGCAAAACTTCAAAATGGATTAAAAGGATTATCTCTAAAAGTGCATGTTTTGGTTATATGACCAGTGACTCTCTAACTAGGAGATTTATTGCAAATGCTTTAAAAGTTTTGGGAGAGAGTGGAATCCCAGTAGTCCAATGCAATAACCTACAAGCTTCTAGTTATGCTCTTTTACAAGACAGTATGTTCAGAACAGCATGACCTAGCAGTGAATATTTCCAGTCCTGACCTAAAATATTTTAAAATCTTTTTCCTGATGCCTGATGAAGGGATAGGATAAAGAAGGAATTTACATATATTCGTATATGTATGTTATGTGTATGAAGCTGTTGAAAGCCTCACACAGATACAGAATAATGAATAAACTAGGAGAACGACAAACAGGCTCAAACTCTGAATATGTAGTAGAATAAGTTTTTCCAAAATATAGTATAAAGATTTGGGCTAGCATGTGTGTGGATGGGAAAGGGTGGGGAAGGAGAGGAACAAAGATTTTATTGGCACTTCTAAGAATGAGTTGTGTAACTTCTTTGTGAGGCATGTACTCTTCCCAGAATCATGGCTATAAAACCTTTTATCATTATGTGTCCTGTACCTATTTGATGGTCTTTTCATCTCACTGTCTTTAATTGCATAAAATGGAAAAAGGCGGATGCAAAATAGGATGATATAACTGTTCCACAAGTTACACAAGTTAATAGTTAAACACTAGTTATACAAGCACTGGATTAACAGTTTTGTATAATTCATTGTTGGAGCCTGATTTGAGTTTCAAGAAAAGTCAAGCTCAAATCATCCTATAATGTATCTCTTCAGAAGAACAACTGACAACTTGTCAGCTTAGTTGAAGAGCTAAGAAAACTCAAACTTTGACCGATACTTTTCAAAGGAATTTGAATGGACAAGGAATTCCCAATATGCCTTGTCCTGCAGGATCTGATATTCAGAAAGTGAGCTTGGGGCTTCCTGAAAATCAAAACCACTTGATATGTTTCAAGTTGGGCACCTGAAGATAAAGTACACTCAACCAGCTTTTGAACTTGATTTGTTTGTTTGTTTTCCTGGGTTTTCTTTCAGATTTCTAAGCTTTTTGCATTTCTCCTGTTTGCTCTGCCCATTGCATTTCAGGCAGGATAAAAAAGATGTGGGTTCCACAGCGTGTCATAGCTGCTGTTTTGCACTAGTGAATTCCACATCACTGAAGAAAATGATTAATCAGTATTTTAAAATATCAAGCAATATTTTGACTTTGAATTACCATGTATTTCAGGTGTTGCTTGTCAGTTTATAGAGAATACAGATTATAAGCTATCAGATGGTCATACTGGTTTTCGAAATCCTCTTACCTGTTCTGAACACAGTTCTGGAGAAAACCCTGTGCTCCAGAAGGGTTTGAGGATACTCTTTAAAATAAGCATGAACTTGGACTGCATATGAAAGTTTTCCTGGTTCAGGATCTACAAAGTAACAAAATGATAATTCTCTGAGAGCTCATCAAGTATTAAAGGTATTGTAAAGATTTACTAGAGACAACTGGAAGCCAAAAAATGAAGTATTTATTATGGGATGTAGTAGTGACAACTTTTCTTTTACTCTCTTTTTGTATGAACAGAACAACAGCCAGGCTTATCCACCTGGCCTAAACTTTCTAGGAAAAAAGGATAGACTTGATGCTGAGGAATGTCTGCAAGGTGATGCAGACTAGATCTGAAAAGCTGTGATTAGGTAACATCTGGATGAGATGAGAGCTTCAATGAAAATGCTTCACCCAAGGAGCAGCTGAGCTGAATCAGGATGAATATGTGATCCAGATGACTGAACTGGGGATTCAACCTTTTCATGAGTTTGTAATGCTCCTGGAGTAGGACTAAGGGTATGAAAGGCCTGATTCTTTTCCTGCAGGGAATAGTGACGTGGGAGGCCCTTAAACATTGTGTTAGTGCTCTGTTGTTGAGGTTTGGCATATTTAATGCTCCACATATGCTCGCTGCTGCTGCCACCACTCTGTGGTACTCATTGGAGGCTTGTTCTGCTGAACTTACTACAACAAGTTCAGTTTCCAGTTATGCTGGAAAAAGTTACCACTTTGTGTGCAGAGTGGTGTTTGTTTATAGATTTACTTTGTGCCTGACCTAAAGGTGTTTGCATGTACAGGTTATGAGCAAGAGTCTTGTCCCAAACATTGGGAGGCATGCTTCCCTTAACCCACTTTCAGAACACCCCATTTTGCTTGTGGAAGTGTGTAATAACAAGGCCAGGATTACAAATCTATTTGAGAAGATGTAATCTGTAAGGACTGAATATATGGAGGCTATTAGTTTAAGCAATGACTTATGTGTTTTCATAATGTACTGATTAACATGAACTAACATTTTCTGTGAGTAGTTGGCTGTACCTTATTCTTCTCAAGAACCTTTCGCAGGTGTACAGGATGAATATACCATATAACATTCAGACAAGTGCCATCTGATGTCTGAATATACCTTAAGTAACTACAAGTAGAAATTAAACATCTACATAAAGCAGTAAACCCCTTTTGAACATAAAAATGAGTACCATTAGCAGCTGGAATTTGCATAGAACCTTTTGAATCTAAAACCACTTTTGCTGCACTCAGAAACTGGCAATATATGGTGGCAGAGCACAGAATCAGGCTATATTTAGTCCTGTATGACAGGTGTAAAACCAAATGTTTAGATGAAAGAGGATGGGCTTTTTGTTGATACCATATCCTGAAACGTGTATTTTTCCAGAAGTTAAATGCTTGAAGATTTGTCTTTTGGCTAGTGAATATTTTCTTCCTTATAAGCAGAGAAATTCTGTGGTGATACAGAGCTCAGTTTTTAGTCTAAAGGGTCTTTTTGTCTCCAAGCTCTTACTCAAGGTAGTCCAAAACTTGTGCATTACCAAAAGCATTAGATGGCCCTTGTCATTATAATGGAATAAAGAAAGCAAATTGAAAAATTTGTAACTTTTTAAAAAATACGTGGTAGCACAGCTTAAATGTATAATTCCATAGGCAAATGCTGTGGAAAATCCATTACATAAAAAAGGAGTAGGCATGGAATCATTTCTGTGCTTTATTTGGAGCAAAAGCCTTCCTTGTAGCAGACTTGAGTGGAGTGTGCTGGTCCCTGCTAGACACTGAGCTCGGTGGGTTTAGTCTGACCTATATGCAAGTCCTTATTTTAGTGCTCGATCAAGGCACTATTAAGAATTCAGACTGCAGTTTTACCTAGTAAGGGAGAGAAAAAGGAATTCAGGTATATGAGACTGGGACTAAGGTTGACAGTTCCAGGCACTCTGCAGTTGCGGAGCAGATCTTTAAATAACTGGTCTACATTTTGGTTTCTAAGCCCACAAGGTGCACCTGAGTCATGTATTCAAGAATGTGCTTGCAACTATGACAGCCTGAAATCGTTATTTCAATCACATGAAAGCTGCAAGTCTCATTTCAAGGCATTAGTTTGAGAGCTAAGGCCTTAAAAAACCCTTTCGTACTGGAAGTTTGTGACTTGTGTCAAAAGTGACTGTGAAATTGTCACTAATAAACCTCCTGTGCGAGCAGTGTATTGTGATTTCTACTATATATTAGCAGTGAGGTGCAATCGTGAATCTGATGTTTGGTTTTTATATGTTTTTCAGGTAGTCTTGAATAGGGTTCTTCAACTGAATGGAAGAACTCAGCTGATCTGAAAAGTAGTATCTCTTAATTTCAGTGGGAGCTAGTAGCCATTTTCAATGTGCAGGTTTGGGCACTCTATTGAGTATGAAAACTTTAAAAAATACCACAAAAGCCCCCAAAACATGCAATATAGAACATTAAGATGCTTCTTATAAAAATTCCTTGTGTTTGGTGGTGAGTGGAAAAGAAGGGCTGAATATGTCCTCAGCTGCCACTAAAAAAGCCACTGCAGCTGGTTATCCTGACATGCCAGGCGTTACAGAACTCTTCCAGATGTTATTATTCACTGCCCCAGGGTCTACCTTGAATCCTGACTCTCACAGGGGCCGGATTTGCTCAGCCTTGCCCAGCCACAAAGACTGACTGAAGTGGCTCAGAACTGACCCAGATGATTACCTCTTGGGTTTCTTTACAAAGGCTGTGCAGCAGCTGAAAAGCAGGAGAGTGTTTGCTGCTTGATCGTTACCAGCACCGTAGCATCAATTGTCCAGGAACGTGAATCAAACATAGACCTCTCCTTCATAGATGTCTAATCAGTTCCTTAGACAAAATCCTACAGATTATAATTTTCATCATGTGCCTTTTAAATGGTTGATTTATTAATATGCAAAACATGTACACAAAAATAATCATTAGTAGCACCACACGTTCAGTACAAGCTATGTATGTTTGAAAGCTATTTCTGGTATTTTCCAGCCTGCACAGTGCCACAAGTAGACTTTCACTTGTCCTTCAACAGACTACGGACATCTTTCCTGCCGATTTCTACTTCAGTTGCACAGCTATGATAATTAGATTTTGAATTTTTCATATCTTCATATCATTGTGTTAATGACCTTTGCCCTTTGTCACCTGAGCATTTATCTGGTCAATGGGAATCTTGTTACGCTTGGGATGTAAGCTGGCTGAGATAAGGACCTTTCGTCTCGGATGCGTACAGTGCTTAGCACAGTCCTCAATCTGGAACCACCAGAACTCTACTCTTGAAGTGTTTCACAGCATCTGAAACTGGCAGCAGAATTTAACACTTCCAGTTAGTATCCAGTTGGCATTATCAATCTGTTTCAGTATGAGCCCGAGTGTTGTTTAAAGATCTGTAATAATCAACAAATTTCTGTCGTTAGAGAGCTGAGACTATGGCATTTAATTTCAAAATAGCAGCACAAGCTCACAATTTAAACAGGAATCACTTAGAAACAAGAATACTGTCTCTGATTCCTTTTCTAGAATATGCCCATCTATTGTGATTTGCATTAAAAATAAATTATTTGTAAGCTAGGGATTCTTTAAGTTGTAATACCTGTTAGTGTCATATGTTCACTGTGCGCAATTAAGTTTATAGTGACTTACTATCATCAGAAATAAATACCATAAATAAATAAAAAGTCCAGTTTTGCACAAAAAAGGACCCAGTCCTGCTCTGCAAGCCACACACCACCTCACTGTTGTGAACTGGGCATTTCTCTATTTGCACATCACAGTGAAAATCAGGGTCCTAATGACGACTGATTATTATTATATGTACTATAATTAAATTATAGACAGCTTCCATTTTCTACTTGTCTCTCACTGCATGTGGGAATAGAGTTGTATTTAATAATTCAAGCATCAATTTTTGCAAAATGTATGCCCTGATCCCAGGTTTTTTCCATTATTACAAAAAGAGCTCAGGTCACAAAATGATCTGTAGTTAAAAAAAATTAATTAGTGGTAGCAAAAAGTCAAAGATGATGCACAGGAATGAATAAGGATAGCTATAGTAAGATATCTGGAATTAGAGTAATTTATGACTTACATATGGGAGGAAAAAGGAGAGGAAAACAACAAATACACTATAGCAATGAATTACAGCATTTAATGAGAGTCTTGATTACTAAAGCATCTTACAAACCTGATGATGTTCAGGACATTGGAATGAACTCTGCAGTGACCTAAAAAGGCAATATTTTTAAGGAAACATATCTTTACTAGGCCAACCACAATATGACAAAAAGGGGAGAGCATTCAGGTGCATATCTTCATTTTCCACACAGACTTTCAACATCATCTTCTGTTTTGAAGCATTAGTTCCCAAAAGAGCTGAATCTTTTCCAGCGGTTTGTCTACATATTCTGGAAAACAAATGATCTGCCTCTTCGAAGAACTATGTATTTGTCAGAAAATCAAGTGCTACCCCTAACTTTCGATGATTTAATTTGGATCAGCTTGTATCGCAAGAATACAAAAAATATCCTACAACTATGCAAGAGTATTTTGTTATTACCTCCAGGAGACTTTCCTTACTAAAAGCCTTGCATAATTGCGTTCTCTCACACTTAAATTGAATCAAATTTCTGAATCAAATGCTGTACTGGGCTTACTTGGTGAGGTGTTGGCAGTGGGGGGGCTGCAGGGTGGCTTCTGTGAGGAGAGGCTGGGGGTGCCACACAGCGTTAGTTCCAGCTGACTCCAGCGAGCCTGCCACAGGGCACGGCTGAGACCCTCAGCCACGTGTGGGGAGCCTGTAGATAAACATATTTAAGGAAGAGAAGACGAGACTGGACAGATTGAGGGTGGGAGAGAAAGAGAGTGAGGAACAGCCCTGCAAACACCAAGGCCAGAGAAGAAGGAGGGGAAGAGCTGATGCAGGTGCCAGAGCAGGTATTTCCCTGCAGCCCGTGGAGGAGCCCACATCAGAATAGGTAGATACTCCCCGAAGGAGCTGTGGCCTGTGGAGGACCCATGCTGGTGCAGGGGAAAAGTGTGAGAAGGAGGGAGCAGCAAAGAACCGTGATGGACTGACCACAACCCCCCATTCCCCTACCCACTCTGCACCACTCAGGGTTGGGGGAAGGTAAGAAGAGGCAGGAGTGGAGGAGTGAAGTTGAGCCTGGGAAAAAGAGGGGGAAGGTGTTATTTCAATTTTTGTCTTTGTTTCTCACTACCCAAACCTATTTTAATTGGTACTAAATGAAATTAATTTTTCCTGAGTTGAGTCTTTGATGATAACTAGTAAGCCATCTCCCTGTCTTTATCCCAGCCCTTGAGTATTTCCATCTTATTTTTTCCCCGTCTTGTTGAAAAAGGGGAGTGACAGAGCAGCTGGGCCGCAGTTTGGTCCTTGGCCCAAGGTAACCCACTACAAACACATTTATTTTCCTGAAGACAAGTGCACTGTAATTCACTTTTCCGTAAACTAGAATCCAAATGTACATATAATTCCTAATTTTCTATGTTTCTATATTTTTGCCTTTTAGTAAGAGAAAGCCATCATAAAGTACTTGGTTAGTGTATTTTATCTTTTCTTTTAAAGTGGAAGCTCAGAAAGAGCTGAGCAAACATGTCTTCACATTCAATGATCCAGTTCTTAAAAATGTTTTCATCCTAGTCCTATTTTTCCTATTTGCTACACTGCAGAGTTCAGTTTCTGTGTGTAAACAGGATATTTGATCTACTTTTTTATTTGTGATCTATCATTATTTTATTAACATTCTGTTATGCAAAGAACCAAACTAGGAACAAATAAAAAAAGAGTCAAAAATGTGTTCCGAGCACTGCAAACACCTGCAAGAGGGCACAGCTATTTCCTGAAGAGCATTCAGCCATTATCAATCTGAGCTCTGTACACCCTTACAGTCGTTGGAAGAAGATACCTTCCTTGCTTCTTAATTGCTGAAAGCCCTTTAAAAGGTTTTCCCTTTCCACCTTTTTCATTATTATAACCGCTACTAAATGCGATTACTTAAAATAAATACATGGCTCCTCAGCAACACTTTTGAATAGGGGCGTAGCCTGATCCACTGCCCTGTGAAGGCAACGTCCATTGCCTCCAGTGGGCTGTGCAGAGGCACTTTGTGCATCGGTCTCTAAACCCCTGTTTGGCTGCTTTCCCAGATCACCCTCCATTCACATCTGAGTTCTGAATGGTTTTCAATTAATGTAACAAGACTAATTAACTGTGTAAGAGTAGGGATTTTCTTAGCGTTACTGACAATGCATCTGTTTAATAGTACCTTGGAAATTCATTGCTTCTCATTCCAAAAGAAAAGTACACAAAGCCAGTGGGTTACTGGGGGTGAAAATAAGGAACACACATTTCTTTCTTTGCTTCTCAACCTGAACAAATTACAAAGTTACTAGAAACAAGTAGTCTAATCAGAATGAGACACCTTTCTGACTGGTTCTCCAACAACTATACCAGACAACCTCTGCTGAAATCAGTATCACACAGCATTGCTGTTTTGATTTCATAGCAGAAGATTATCCCTGTACTGGTACCTAGCACTCAAGAATAAGAACTATTAAAAATAGCAATCATACAAAAAACCCCTACCCCCTGGGCTCTTTTTCATGCTAATGTAATATTTTTATGATCAAGTTTGAATACCAGACAGTGTTAATGAAAAGTTCCTTGTATCATTTTGCCTAAACCCTGGTTTGGGGTAGCCCCCCGAGTGTTGAGAGATCATTTAAGCCTCTATTCAAGATCCTTACGTTGAGGTTGTCACCAAGCATGCCAGTTATCTCTTTTTGCTGTGGGGGAAACATCACTTGCTGCAAGTAAGTGGAGTGTGACCTGGATTATATGAGCTATTAAACACCATCAGATGGTAACAAGTTCTGATAACGAAAACCTTTTGACACTTGAATCATGTACCTGAAACTGAAAGTATAGGCATCGATTTGCTAATCCTCTCAGATATCTCATTGCAGGTTTTACGGAAATGTATTTTAAGAAAGATGTTTGGACTATAACCTTATGTGTATAAGAAAGGCATTTTAGTTACATACTGTACTGGATACTTCATATATGATTCTGTGGCCGTGATGAGTACAATATGTGGTATTGTAATAAGTATGATATCCAATTCATGATTCCTTACTACCATATTTATCCATATTTCTGGGTTAGAAAAGACTTGTTTTTATTATGGAAGCTAGTTGCTAATCAGTGAATAGAACTTGAGTGATTTTTATTTTTTTTTGTCTATTAAAAATACTCTTTTTTTTTTTTTTTTTTCCATGTGAAACCTGGAAGTCAGTAGTAAAAGAAGGAATGAGAAGATGAAAGAAAACAGTAACACTTATTTGTTTCATCTTATTGAATACTAAACATCAAGATCCAGAAGCAACCCACTTTACTAAAAAGAAAATGTATTAATACACAATGATATGTATCTTTCTAAAAATACTAGTCTTAGCTATAGCACTAATGTGTTATACTAGTATTTTATGTTAAAAGCAGTCTACTTCTTAATATATGAGTATTTTCAGTCTGCAAACCAAGAATGATGCCCCAAAACAGTCCAGACTGTTTAAGTGTGAGGTGGAAAATTCCCCTAGGACTCTGGACACATACAAACTACAGTCCTTACTGTAGGGTTTTTTTGTCTGTATGTTTGTTTGTTTTATTTTTTTTCAGCTGAGCTGTATCTTGAATTTTGTGGTCAGCAACTGAGAAGTAATCTGTGGTAATGGTATTTTCAATTATTTCTTTGTTATTCTGCACTGTCATCTTTACAGTTTTCTACTTTTCAGAAACAGAGTTAGAAGTCACAAGGGAGTCACTTCAGCCTCTTAGAGGAAAGAGATTTCTTTGACTATAATATAAGCCAGGGCTATTTAGGATCTGATCTGAGGTTTACTCAGTTAAATAGAAAGATTTCAACTGATTTGACTGAGGTTTGAGTCAGACTTTTAAGTGGTGCACTGTGATCCCATGTGTTTTTAATGGCGTTTTTCTGAAGTAAAAGTTCCTGACTGTTTTTTGATGTGGACAATAGGTAGTTACTTTTGTCTCAGCAAAACAGACACAAAACATTACTGTTCTGATTCTCCTCTTTGTGCTGAAGTAAATATTCTACAAAGTTCAAGGCAATGTAACATCAAACAAAGGTAGGACCAGAGAATAGTTTAAGGACAATAAACTAGCCAATGGAGACTGAAGGGCAGACCTCCTGCTGATAAATAACAGAAACCCAATCAATAAATCACCTCTGAAATGTAGCAAATGTCTCATTAGGAGCCACCTACTGAAACTGCTTACCTGATTAAAGATATATATGGAATACATTGTATATAGAATAAAGCCGTTACTAACGCTCCATTCACATACAGTATATGAAGACTTCAATTTCTTTTCAAACCACTTCTGAGGGGAAGCTCATAGAAAAAAACTAGATCATTCATTGCTGACCTGTGTAATTCTTTTTTATTTCTGTTTTAGAAAATCAGTTAGACAAAGATCAACAAATGTATTTCGCAATCTGTTACTATAAGTTAAAAAACAGGAGCCAAAAATTAGAAAAGTGGTATCAGCAGCTTTATCATTACTGCCTTCAAAAACACAGCAAGCCATCAACAGTGCAGGGGAATGACGCCTTAGGGACAAGAATGGAAAATATGAACAAAAAAAATGATTAATATTTATGTTGTCTTTCTAACAGCATTTCATCCTTCATATTACTCTCAAGTTGTGTATGCACTTGTTTTCCATCTTTCTCCCATTTGTATGTGACAAGAGTTGCACCTTTTGTCATATAAAAATGAAACTCTTCCAACTGTAACTTCTAATTCTGCTAACTTCCCCAAATTCCTGTAATTCAAAATCCTGTAATTACCAAAATTGTTTTTAGGACATTAGACCTATTTAATACCAATGCCATAGTTACTACTATTTTTTTTTTTTTTTTTTTTTTTTTTTTTTTAAATATGGAAATATCCTCAAAAGCACTTACAGTTTAAACTCACAAGTACTATAAATTAACTTAGAAAAGTGTTACATTTGTGAAACAGCATGTGCCTCCCTACATGAATTCTAGACTTCAGGTTGTCTCAGTGATATGCATTTAGGCAGTTTCCCAATCATTATACACTTCACAGAATCCCAGAGTTACAGAACAGTAGAAATCAGAAGGCACCTCTGGAGACCTAGTGCAACCCTCTTGCTCAGAGCAGGTTGCCCAGCACTGTGTCTGACTAGGTTTTGAATATCTCCAAGGATGGGAAGTCTGCAACCTCCCTGGGCAACCTGTTCCAGTGTTCAACCACTCTCACAGCAGAAATGTTTAGTCTTATATTAATTTTTTATGCTATTTAGCTAAGACCTGCTTCCGTTAAGCATCTGCGTAGCTTCCAAACACAAAATGTCTCTTCAAGAACAAGAGTAAAAGAGCAAATTGACTGACAAGTTTCTTTCTAGGGAAGGACAGATACACAACAATAAGGGTCAGTGAAGGCTACTAGTAAAAAAATAGTCTTCTTTGAACATAAATAAATTTCTAAATTTAAACATAAATTTAAATTCTCAAGTATTTAAGGAGCATATCCATTACTTAGATTAAAAAAAGGCAAAATGAAGCCATTAACTCATAAAACATGTTATTTTGGTGTTTAGTGCAAATTGGGTGAAGGAAAGAGGAAGTACTGTACAAAATATTACCAGGTGCATTATTATGACAGCATTTCCATTATACTTACACAAAGCTACTAGAAAACACATAATTCTTACTGACCTTATTTTCGTTTGCTAATATTACACCTCAAGTGGGTAACCACTTTCTTTACAACTACCATGCAACAAAACTCTAGAAAGGAAGCATCCTTGCAAGTCCATAAATCCAAATTCCCATCCTGAGGATAAGAAGTGTGCTTTTCTTCTGTTCAACTTCCAGGTTTACCCTGGAGACCCTAAATGGTTCTGACCTGAGAACAAACAAAATTTCATTATTTAAATTATAGCCAGTCATAATTATTTCAGTTGATTTCCAGTGAGACTTTGCTTATTTTAAGTTTGGTTTTATTTTGTTGATTGAGGAGAAAATTTGGGATTTTTTCACTCCAAGTTTGAGAGGTTTGTGTTCCATTTTAGACCCCCTCACACCCTTTCCTACCGACACTAACACATGAATGCTTTCAAAGGGGTTACTAAGGAAACCAGAAACTATGGTAACCTAGACTAAAAGCACTCTTATTTGTCCAAGGAGGTGGAAAGGAGAATTCAGGCAACGTACACTGCAGTCACAAGGAAGGTCCTGATCTTTCCTTTTCCCTTCAGCTGCAGCAGACCTTCCGTTTATCATATTCCCCTTCCAGCAAAGCTATCAAACCAGAATTTTGACTTGGATAAAAGGAGAGAAATATCACTGCAGTAATGTAGATGAACGTAAATGAGGGTAAATAGATTTGGGCAGTATTACTACACTAAACTAGCAAATATATTTAATTTTTCCTTTTACTATTAGGTGAAAACCCCCTCTAACTTCAATTATTCTTCTAGCATTAATATAGCAGGTTGGTCAGCAAAGCACCACATTGCCTGCCTTTGCTCTGAGGAGTAAGGTGTGTTAGCAATGCTCTTCACAGAACCTCTTGTCAAAGCCGTCACCCTGCACATGCTTATGCTCACTTTTAGTCCTGCTGTCATCTATAGTCTCACTGAATAAAAGCTATCAAGAGCTAGTAAATGTTCTATCATTGCTAAGTAATGGTGCTTCATTAGAAGTGAAGGGAGCTCAGAAGCTCATGAAACTGGTCTAGAGATATTTCAGTTGTGCCTTGTAGAAACACTCCTTTTACTACTGAACTCAGTAACAAAACATTCTCTGATTGCAGAGCACCCAACAAAATTTAGCAATGGATAGTGAAAAAATAATGGATGTCATAATAAAGGAAGAATTAAATCTTGACCATGTTCATTCCTTTAAAGCTTTGTGGAAAATAAGACCTGTTTATACTGCAGGATAAGCTCATTAATTTAGAAACAGGGAAATACAAGTTGCCTATGGCTGAATACATTTGTGTATCTTTGCTAATGGTCTGATTCAGCAGGCCAGCACAGAATATTGAACAGCACAAATGCAAATAGATTTACTGAAATTAGAGAGATTATTCCCATGAGGTCATTTGAATCAGGGTTACAGGACTGGACCCTGTGTTAGCAAAAAGTGTAAGTTGTGTCAGAAAAAATTGGCTACAATGTTCAACATGTTTGATGTATTGGTACAAGAAATTGCTAGCCTCAAGTATTTTTCCAAGTAAGTGAAGCACCCAGAGAAGAATGTGGCTTTTTATTTAAGCAAGAATAGCAAGTAGATTTGTAAAAATTCATACTCTTTAAACATCACTTCTAGAAAATTAAAAAATTAGGAAAAGAATGTCTGTATATACCATACATTACTGAATTAGAAAAGAACATGAAACAGACTAGTTATATTATTGATACATTTTAATTGCTGAGTAGATGTGGTCATCAATAGCAAACTGATTAGCATCACACACAAAATGGTTGTTTCTGAAAAAAACATTCTGAGCAGAACTGTGGCATTTTGTGCATGTAAGCTAGAGAGACAAGAGATGATGTAAAATCCCTCCCATTTAGCATATCCACTTCACAGGTAGCCAGGATTTTGTTGCTATGAGAGAGGGAGGAAGCTGACCTGTGCTCAATGGCACACAGAGCTTTTTAGTCACACAAGCAAAAACACAAGAGCTAGGAAAAAAAAGGTCTGATACTAACAGATTAAAGGAGTTAATTAAATGGGGAAGTCATGTTATAAAATGGCACTAGAGTCTTCTTTGTTGTCTTCAAGAATTATGACCTGAGGCTGGCAGTACATATTTTCTTAGATCAGCAAATATTTACAGAGGTCATGAAATATGTGAATTGGGTATTAAAAACATACCTGAAATTTTACTGCTATCATTTGCTGATTAATATTTTAATGGGAGGGTTGACTGTATCGTATGGAGAACTGTTTTCCATAATCACAATTCAGATGAATGTTAATCTTGCTTTGACAAATACTTTGACTGGAGAGAAAAAAAGAAAAATAAGAAAGCTAATGCATATATTGGCTAGAACAAATGATTTTTTGCTGGGTCCATTTGTACTACATATGCTATGCTAATATGCACCATTTGAATAAACAGTGTCACTCCCTGTTTGCATTTGCAGGTTAAAACTCTTGTTTATGCAACTGTGGGGCACAGATTACAAAGGAGATGTTGCTCAGTTTTTGTGCTGGAAGCAGTGCAGAAACCCCACAAACTGCTCTTCCCTGGGGAGTCCATGGGTCTTGATGGGAGCAACATTAAAGACAGAGAGCAGAAAGTGGAGAGAGCAAATTAAAAGCAGGAGCACTTCTCTCCTCTAGAATCCAGAAGTACCAAAGAAGAAGGAGGAAAGTCTCACTTGAGAGCTCCAGAGAGGAAGGAAACCTCCTTTGCTACTCAGCAAATCTGGAGAGAGAGAGATGAGGAATGGAGGCATGAAGGGAAATAGTTAAAGTGCTCTTTCCATACCTGCTCACAAACCTGGAGACAGAGCTGTAGAAAAGTGGCTAACCGTCTGCTTGATGACTTGCCAGGCTTGACTTACTTATTTGTCCTCTTCTCTGTGAGTGGAAGGGAAGAAACAAGATACAGACACAGAAAATAATGGATTTCCTTTTATCTTCCTTTTTTATCAAACCCCTCTACTGTTATACTATATATCTGCTTTAGCAGCATGACAGAACCTGGAAGTCCTGCTTATGCTTTGTTACCTATTATGACCGATGTTAACCATACCTTCTGGTTCTGTCTTACTCAGTGTTTGTGGTATTGTGCTTTTGCTTTGTCGTATGTGGTAGCTGCTGGCTGTTGTTGGGTGAATTGTTAGAGTAGCTAATCTGAAAAAAAAAGGGAGCATAACTTACTGCTGGAGGCTTGCTTTTGTTGCCTTGTCACTAACCCAGTTCTTTAAACTTTCAGGAGCAGTGAAGAATGATTAGTTGTAGGGGCATATTACATCTTTGAAAAGAAAGGCAATGTTGTGTTTTGCTTTAATCCAGCCTGTTAGTATGGCATCACCACATTTTCATAACAAATTTGGCTCTATAAGCAGATGCAAGTCCATGCCAAAAACCAAAATCTTTGTTTTATTATTTGTTTTGACTATACCAGTCCACTTTAATTCCATGCCCTTTGATGTCTGACTGATTTATCTCAGTATTTTAAACCAGGCCTATTCCCCAACTCATTGCTATAATTTAGGTGCTCCATTGCAGTTTTTCAATACATAGATTTAATCTTCTAAATTTAGCTATTTGATTTTCAATATGAAACTTGAAAAAAAAAAGAGGGGGGGGGGAATAAAAACTGGTGTCAAGGTTGTGTACACTTTTTTCATTTTTAGCATACAGAAAATCCAGTCTCTTTCCTGGCGAGTAACAGGAAGATTTAAGAGCCCAAACAGTTTATGGGTGTTAAATGGACTTTTGCTACCTATTGGTATTCATGTGTCCAGACACATTTTTCATTTTAGATTCCCTGTTGCTTCTGACTACAGCTACAGAAGATGATGAGTCTACCAGCCAGTCAAGCGTGGGTAACTCCAGTTTCTGGAGCAGCTAAAATTTCCACCTATGTTTAGGCAGCTGAATCCTTGTCAATCTGCCTACTACACAGAATAAAGCTTATCTGTTGAATTAGGTTTTCTATTGAATATCTGCTGTTAGTGATCCAGTGTTCCATGAAATTCATTCTATGGAGCACTCATTCTGCCTTTGAGCCCATGACTCCATCACAGCTGGGTTTATATTTCTGTTTTGTTTTTCTTCTGTGTTCAAGTTCTCGTCTGTTCCTTGGGAATATGCAAGTTAGGTTTTTCAGCAGATCCCCTTGCCAAAGAACACTGTTTAATCACCTAGTGTGACTTTCTGTATGTCAAAGGCTGTTACATTGAATATTGATCTCCCCCTGTAATCTGAAGATTTCGATTAGCGAAAATCATTCCAAGTGTCAGGAGTCTAAACAGTGGCATATTCATTGTCCTGGATGATCTGTTGCAAGCAGCAGCAGAAGCTTACACTTTCCAAATCTAGTGATAGAGATATGATCATGTGAGGAGAATACTTCAGTCAGGCATGCTAAGAAAGTGGACTGTACAACAGCAAAGAAAGCAGATTGACCTGTCCTGTGTCCCTTCTCTGTGGCTGACCAATGTCATAAGTCTTAAAAAAACCCCTCTCCCTCTGAATGCATTTCTCAGTTGTGTGTTGCAGGGGAAAGGAGTGGAAATTTTCATAATATAATTAAGAAACTGACTGAATTCCTGAAGCATGAGTTTTGATAAATAATACACTACATGAATGCCAGACCAACACTACTGTTGTCCAGCTCTTTTTAAAATTGGCAGGTGGGGATTTACCAGGGGCTAAAGCGACCCCAGGCCTTCATTCAGATCACTCTCCCTCCCAGTTGTTCCCATCACAGATCCATGCATGATGCATTGGCTTTTTTCCACCTCCTGGGACACCAACTTTGCAAAGAGATGAGCCTGCTGCTGCTCCCTTGCTGGCGAGAGCTCCTGAAGCACGTGAGAAGCTGGAACACAGCATCCCAACAGAGGTATCTGTACCACTTCCAGGGGCAGTCTGTACCCACAACCCCCTGCTTACACATCGCTGGCAATGTGAGCCATTGTACAGCCGGGCATGGGAGCCCTTCTGTGCCACAGGGGGTGATTGCTGGCCTGGAGTCTCTGATTCACCCGCAAGCTTGCCCATGTCTGACATTGGAACCACACCAAGAGTCTCACAGTCCTTCAGAATAGCCCTAGACTGTTCCAGTGAGCTCCTCAGCCTAGTTGCTGTGGGGATCTTAGATATAAGATGCTCAGCTTTAACTGAAATAATTAATTTTAGCAAATGCTCCTTCACATCTTTCTTTGTCAACAGATGGTAAACTTTTATTACATCCTTAACATCATATGGGATGTAACATCTCCTTCTGCTTCATTACAAATACAGAATAGAAATAAATAGTGGATAGTTCTGTTAAATATACATCACTACTTGTGACTTTAGTATCTACATCTAGCAACAAACATAGTAATGGACTTTGATTTTTTTTGGTGTTTTAGCCATAGTCAACTCTGGATTACACTGGAAAGAGGTGACTAGGAAACTGTAGGCTAGTGGAAAAACCTGGATGTTATGGATATTCTGAACCTGGCTGAAAAGCAAAATGTTTTTGTAGTTACTTGGAACTTACTTTGGGCTCAGTAAATCTTATTTAGTTTCAAAGCTCAACATTGACTTTTCCAGGTACATGCTGGCTTTGTGCATTGGCTATCTTTTGATCATATCCCTGGGTAGCTTTGGTGTTGGGCTTAAGCCTGCTCACATTCTGCCGTTCACACACTGCTGTGCCCATCTAAAAAGCTCGCCTGGGACTGGGATGCTTAGAAGTGCAATCCTGAGGCACTGAGATGTTCTCCAGGAGCAATATCAGGGCTGTTGATTTTACAACCTCGGCCTTCCTATCACATGAAAGAAGTTGAATAGTTTCTGGGCAAGAGTTGTCCTGGGATTAATGCATTTCTGTTTTGTCATTTCAGAGGTTGAGCCAGCAAGCTCTGGTAGACCCAGAAATTTCTGCATCTATAGCAATGATAATTCACAGTCTGGGTAAATGTCAGTTGACTGTGTGTTTAAATAAGTCATTCAATGGACAGTGGAACTAACAAAGTCTGGTTTACTATGAGTTCGTATCTTGTAGTTGACTTTTTAACTACATGATACTAAACTACAGCATGGTCTCACCCTTCTTTGACATCAAATAGCATAAGTAGAATTTGTATAATCATGTTTAAAACGTGAAGTACAGAAGTTTATATTTTTGGGTCCCTCTCAGTACAAAGTCACCCTTTTTTTCAATCAACTGCAACCTTTAATATGCTTACAAGGATCCATAATCAAAAGCTGATGAAATGTCCAGAAAATATGACAATAAAACCAATTTTTCTTATGACCCAGGTTCTCATAACACTAGAATTTGGAATGGGATTGATTAAAAGAGTTTGCAGAGGGAGGAAAGCACAGCATAATTAAGCTTAGAATTTGTTTACCTGATTGCCTGCAGTGAGAAGAGAAGACATGCCATTTATTTATAAATCCAAATAACTAATTGAAATAAAACATGAGTATGAAAGAGCAGAGAAGCATTAGAAGCAGATCATACAGTTTAATTGTGTGTTATATTTGCCAAAGACATGCTGTTTCATTGAGATTAAATTAATAGTTGAAATCAGGCAGGTGAAAACAAGTACATGTGGGGCCTTCATCATATGTTTTATCAGGGCATTCAGTTTTTAATAAACAAGTAAGAATAAAACTGTGCACAATATCCACTTTTATTAAAAAAAACTGAGGTTCTGGTCTTCTGTGAGATCATAATTTTTGGCAGAGACCAAAAGGTGAAGAAAGAATAAAAACTCTCTACTCTCCTACAAATGATGAACAAGCGCTTACCTCAGTATGAGCTCTCAGAAAGATTTCTCAAAAATAGAAACCAGAAATAAAAGTGTAATGAACATTGGTATATTCTATTTTTGTACAAGATCTGTTAATAGGGTATCTGATTCTCCTTATATCTGTTTTACATCAATTCTACAGTCAGTGAAGTGACACTCAATTTTTCTTTTCTTGCTTTAGAATCATAGAATCGTTCAGGTTGGAAAGGACCTTTAAGATCATCGAGTCCAATCATAAACCTAGCATGGCCAAGTCCACCACCTAACCATGTCCCTAAGTACCACATCTACACATCTTTTAAATGCCTCCAGGGATGGTGACTCAACAACCACTTCCCTGGGCAGCCTGTTCGAATGCTTGACAACCCTTTCAGTGAAGAAATTTTTCCTAATATCCAATCTAAACCTCCCCTGGCACAACTCGAGGCCATTTCCTCTTGCCCTATCACTTGTTACTTGTGAGCAGAGACCAACACCTACCTGGCTACAACATCCTTTCAGGTAGTTGTAGAGAGTGATAAGGTCTCCCTGAGCCTCCTTTTCTCCAGGCTTAACAACCCCAGCTCCCTCAGCTGCTCCTTCTAAGACTTGTGCTCTAGACCCTTCACCAGCTTCATTGCCCTTCTCTGGACACGCTCCAGCACCTCAATGGGAGAGGCCCAAAACTGAACACAGTACTTGAGGTATGGCCTCACCAGTTTCGAGTACAGGGGGACAATCACTTCTCTAGTCCTGCTGGCCACACTATTTCTGATACAAGCCAGGATGCCATTGGCCTTCTTGGCCACCTGGGCACACTGCTGGCTCATATTAAGCCAGCTGTCAACCAACTCTCTCAGGTCTTTCTCTGCCGGGCAGCTTTCCAGCCCCTCTTCCCCAAGCCTGTAGCATTATGTGGGGTTGTTGTGACCAGAGTGCAGGACTCAGCACTCAGCCTTGTTGAATTTCATACAATTGGCCTTGGCCCATAGGTCCAACCTGTCCACACCCCTCTGTAGAGCCTTCCTATCCTTAAGCAGATCAACATTCCCACCCAACTTGGTTTCATCTGCAAACTTACTGAGGGTGCACTCTGTCCCCTCATCCAGATCATTGATAAAGATACTGAACAGAACTGGCTGCAGTACCCAGCCCTGGGGAACACCTCTTGTGACCAGCCACTAACTTAATTTAACTCCATTCACCGCCACTCCTTGGGACCAGTCATCCCACCAGTTTTTTACCCAGCAAAGGGTACACCCATCCAGGCCATAAGCAGCCAGTTTCTCCAGGAGAATGCTGTGGGAAACAGTGTTGAAGGCTTTACTAAAGTCTAGGTAGATGGCATCCACAGCCTTTCCCTCATCCACTAAGCAGGTCACCTTGTCATAGAAGGAGATCAGGAGGAGATCTTTTCTCTGCCTAGGAAAGAATACAGTTCTAGTGAGTTGCTATTCTGTACAAGATTTGTAACTTAAGTTATATTTAAAATTAATGACAAATAACCATTGGATAGATGCAAACTATGTTAAAACTTCCTCAACTGTACTGCAAATGTATTTAAAAATATGGAACTACTGCTTCCACCACCCAGATGTGAGGAAGGGGCATTGCCCAATTGAAAACATTTTTACCGCTTTTTGAGCACAGATTTTTTTTATCTTAAAATTCCCTTCAGTACTCCATAGAAGTAAGTTCTTCCTCCATTAAGAAACCAGAATAATTAGAGTTGAGGTCAAAACCTGACAAAGGCAATGCTTTTGAGAAGGATGTGGGACAACACGTGGGATGATGTGGGATTTCCAGTCCATCAACATTATGAGTTTTCATTTTCCCTTAGGAAACAACAAGCAATATTTACAAGACCTTGTTAAATTTTAGAGTCTTGAAGTGAACAGTTTAATCATGGTTGCTTACAATTTTTAATCTAATATTCTAAAAAATAAGCACTGAAAACCATATTTAGGTACCTGAAAAAATAAAACCCCTCTGTTACTGATGTAATGCCTTCAAGAAAATCGTATCACTCGTGCTAAGCTCATTTTACATCCTTTATTCTGGTGTCTAACTTTAGGCATCCATGTTTGAAAACTATGGTGTGGTAAGGTAACACAATGTTCAGTAACAGACACTTTCAAGAGTGTCTACTGAGTTCTGCACACAACCCCTTTCCCTCCACTTTCCAGTTGAATTACCATTTGAATTCAAATAGGCACACTTTGGTGTATCTCTAGCATAGTATTGAGAATTCCATGTAAGGCCTAAAAAATACAGCTACAAAAGGAAATCTATTAAAGACCATTTAATAAAAATAGGAGACATCTGACTGTAAATTGTGGAGAGGAAAAAGTACAATTACTTTTAAAAGCAAGTGTAGTAGAATTTATGAAGCAAGAACCTCTAATCACTGTTAGGGGTTTTAAAATCAAATGCTGTAATTTTATAATACATGAATTCACCATGAAGCATCAATATTTTGAACCTCATTATAATAGATAAATTTGACTGAACTGGAAGTTTAATAAATTTAGCTCTTTTAGAAAGAGTTATTAGAAAGTAGTTCTGATTAAATCTAGAGAATTATCAGAAAATCTTCAAAGTTATGATTCCATACCAGGAAAGAGACTAATTTTCTTAAAAGTTCACCTAATTCAGTGATGCAATGAAGATAATAGACATAGAAAAACAGTCTATGAAATTGAAGAAAAGCAAAAGAGAGAGAAATGAGCTTCATTCTAGAGCATAGAAAATTGGCAATAAAATAAGAATTGCAAAAATGTCATGGCTGCCAGTAAAAAGGGTAATAGATTTTTTTTTCAATTACATTGGGAACAAAGGAAATGCTACTAATGGGATAGTCCATTAAGAAATTGGGCATGGCTAAAGTGAAAATAGTTACTCAGGAAATGTTTAACAACTGCTCCTATTCTCTATTTGGAAAGGTTGATGTACCGGAGTTACATAAGAACAAGGAAGAACTTTCTAGCCCTCTCACAGAAGTACAACTGATACCACTGCTGACGTCGGTCATTGGAGTCTAGAGTTTGAAAAGAGTTGGCTAAGATATGTAGTCTGCTAGTGTTAATTTTTCATAAATATTTTTATACTGGGCAAGTTCCATACAGTTGAAAACCAACCCCATTTGCACTAATAATTCAAAAGGACAAAAGAGATAGCTATGTAAATATATTCCGGTTATCCTGAAATTAAAATCAAGTGAAATAGTGTGAAAAGTGTTATCTGATAAAAACATTGAATAGTAGGAAAGCAATTTATCGTAGTTAATGTGACTTTAAGAAAATAGATAATTTCAAACAGGCCTGATTTTTTTATTGCATTGAATATGACGCTTGGTGCATAAAGTTTCCTGTAGATATAGAGTATATAAAATTTTTTGTAATAAGTACAGTGAATAATATTCTGGTGAAAAATTAGATTTATAGCACAACAAAAAAGCATGTGATAAATGGACTAAGGATTAGATTTATGACAGAATTTAAGTGCTTGCCAATGGTGAATCATCATCAAATGGTGCATTTCCTAGTGAGGTACTACTCAGATTGCATTAGGCTCAATGTTTATTCAACATTTCAGCAATGGTATGGGGAAGAAAATACAAAATCGGTGATGATAAAATGTGCAGATGGAGATGTAAATAACGCTGAAGATTTGGTGGTCATTTAGAGAAATCTGGACCGCTTGATTAGCCAGACCTATTCAAAGAATACTCCTGTTCAGAAGTACTGTATGTAAAAGTGTTCATCAGTGAACTGAGACTTTAGGCGAGACTTTAGGAGACTTCAGGAGACTTCAGACTGGAAAACGGTGTATATAGCTGACAGTTTCAGTCTTACCCGTGTCTTTTGATGTGTGAGTTTCTTCCACAATGCAGTCTACATTTCTGTATCTATAAGTCTAGCCCAGCAATGCTGGTCCTTTCCATAGATGTTTGCATCTTTTGGCCATACTCTTCTTCCACTTTTTATGCGTGAAAATATTTCTTGTGATGATCTTAGTATCATCTGTATGATAAAATGTACACACACCCACATGCACATGTGTCTCTTGAACTTTCAGCATGTTGGCTATGGAATGTAAGGGGAATAGCAGTCCAAGAGTCGCCTAAAAGAAAAATTGAGCATACACAGGTGTACACAGTATCTTTCGAGAGGTGACTGCCAGCACACATGCAATGTATTTCTTATATTTAAAAAAAATAACCGTACCCTTCTTTCAAAAAATCTCTCTGAAGTACTGTAAAATATCCCTAATTTATGTATTTTACTATTTAACTTAAACAATGCATTGTCTTGGGTGTTTTCTTTTTCTCCAGCAGTGGTCAGCACATGCAACTATTCTACCAGTTCTTTTGTTTGCTCTTTGATTCCCAGAGTGATGAGTCTTTCATGATATTCATCCTTTCCCTTGGGACAAAGTGAAATTTTGGGCTCCATTACCTGTATTCTATACTCTGATGAGAAAAATATCCACCTGGAAAGTTGCCTTAAACTCTCCCTCAGTTGTTTTAGGCTTCTTTTCCTTCAGTAGACATGCTTGTTCATTTAAAACCAGATACTTTCCCCTGAAGTACTGCTGCAGATTCCATCTTTTCAAGTTTATTTACTCTCAGATTAAATTCACATTGTTTGTTAACCTGGAGTGTATTTTTTATAACCCTGAGTGCTATCAATGTAAGTTCTAAAACATGAGGCTTTTTTGACACTAACGTAACTGCTTTTGACACCATACCGCCAATGCACTAATTGAAAACTAACACATCTTTTGCAACAAGGCTCTCAGTATTATCATCTGCTGCTGCAGTTCTGTGCCTTGTGCCTATGAAGTGATCTTTGAGATAAGGATCTTTCTTCTCTTTGCCTTTACTGCCTTACATCTTCTTTCAAATAGTGGATCATAATTTGGTTTGTATTGTTTGACCAAGTGGCTTTAGTGCAGCTCTCGAAGACTCATTTGAAGTATGTCTGCTTTCAGGTTCATTTCTTGTAGTATTTTTTGTTCTCCATAACATCAGAGTATCATCTAGCTTGAACAAACATTACTTTTATTTGGGTGACTTTGCTTGGCAAGTTCTAATTACTATTTTAGAATAAATCTCACTCCACAGATTTAAATCCAAATTACCAATTGAGTTTTTACTTTAGCAGAAGCTCAATCTCCCACAATTTCAGTGTTAGATTTTCAGTTTTATATTAGTCCAAAAAATAGTTTCCTCATTGTTTGAACAGTTACATAAAATAGATACATTGTGTTTTATTTTTAGTATGACAATGCAGACCTTCTCACATTTTAAAATCACAACTTCATAGCTATCCTCCTCTGCCTGAATTAACTGAAATCTGTTAAAAACAAGTACATTAGGATAATTGCTTATCAAATTACAGCTGCTCCCGATTCTTCCTTTTACTTGGCGACTGTCCAATATTATAAGAATTTTTAGGAAAAACACAATGCTAGTTTAAGACATACTCAGAAAGTAATTGAGGTTATTGCCTTAGAATTCTGTAGAAGAAAATGTGAGCTACATCAAGCTAACTATTCTTTTATATTTATAAGAATCATGTACATGCAAGTGCAGGGAAATTGAAAAAAAAAAAGAGGACAGTTAAAATGTTAAAATATGAATGACTCAATTTTTCAAAATGTTGAATGTTGGGAGAAAATTAATATGATATCCATTATCATAAAGACAACGTCTTTACCAGGTTACAGCATACGTTTGCATGAGTTTATATAAACAGAGAATCTCAATTTTAATTGAAAAGCAATCTGTGTGATTGAAAGCTTCTTGTTTTTTTCAAACGGTACCAGTAGATATAACAGCAGATAAATCCTTGCTTCATTGTAATTGACTGCATTCTCCATATTGGCTTTCTATAACATTTCCAAGTTTGAAGTTACTTTGGCAGGTGCTAGCAGTGAGACATTGTGCGGGTCCTGAGAGACAAACGAACACTACAGGGTAGGGTAGGGTAGTGTTGGGCTCCTGATGGTTTCCCTTCTTGTTGCAAGGGATGCTCAGCTGCAAGATGGATGGTCGGTGAGGGGATAAGGGTCTGAGGGATTCCCCACATGGGCCTAAGGCCTGGATAATCTCCAGCAAGGGAAAGCAACCATGAAAAAAAGGGGAGACACAGTAAGTGGCTCTTAGCTTCTGTGATTTTTAAGATGACTGAAAAATAAGATGTTGCTCTGCTGCAGATTATGCAAAACCACTATTATTAATTGTTCAGAATCTCTGGAGGTTCAGTGCAGACAAACTTGTGGGTTCCCTCTTGAAGTACTGCCAGGTTTGGCTCCAAGTTCACAGTAATTGAAATGTTGCCTAAGGGTCATACGGGAACATGAACTGTATGTCAGACTATTTAATTAGTGGCCTTATCACTTCAGTGAGCTCTTATGTGAATGGTGTGCCACAGACTACGAGGTGGCAGTAAAAAATGGCAAGAATCCATGAATATTTGTAGAAAGATCGGAGCTGCAGAAACCTGATGCAGATCCTGCAGCCCAGCATAGAAGCTGTGGAGAAAATTGAAAGACTTTATATTGAGGACATTGTCCAATAGATTTTAAAAACCAGTAACTGCAGTACTCTGTGAATGGAGGAGGAGATCACCTCATGTTTCTATATAATCAGGGGATGGAAAAGTTAGAAACCATTCCTTTACTGTCTGCAATTTATGAAAGAAATGATTTATGACAATTTCAGATTCATAAGAAGGAGATAAAGAAGTTTTTCAGCTCCAAACACTGAGTCTTGGGTTGCAATATGATTGCAAGCACAGGCCTGTAACCTCTCTACCAATATGGATCTCAGACAACGAGGAAAATCATTTCTTAAAGACAGAGCTGCTCCTCCCTTGTGTCCAAACTAATCCGAATAGTTCTCTAAAGGGAGAGAAGGTGGAGCTAAATAATTTTTGATATATATTTGTGTTGAGGAGTCTTAAATCTGCTGAACAGAAGTTTACTTACGGAGTTTATAAATACAATGGAAAAATCTAAAAAGAATCAGTTGAAAGTGGGTATAACTACCAAACACCAGCACATCATTGGCTCTTGATGAATGGTAAAGCTGATGACTTCTTTGTGTCTGTGATATAATGACTTAATGACTAATTTTGTTAAAAACTGTGTGTGTGGTAAAAGTGGGTATGCAAAGGTGTGAAGAGATACGTAATTTCTGTAAAAGACAAGTAAGAGGGCAATGAGAGAAAATTTTATATAAAGCTTAACAGAGAAGCTGAGAGAATATCATTAAAGACAGTGGTGTTTTTTGAGGTTAGTAAGTTTGTTCAAAGCTTTTATACTTGTTAAAAAAATCACAGGAAGTAATTTTTCACCTGACACAGGACAGTTGGTTGTTGTTTTTCTTTATGATTATGTAGTCATGTCTGCAGAAATATTGGCCTTTCTGTACACTTAGACTAAGAATGTTACTGTTTCAGGATTCTTTGGAAATTGGCTCCATAAACTTTTTAAGGCTTTGTGTGAAAGACTTTTAAGATACTGACTTCAGTACAATTGAAGGATTTGGCTTCTGATTTAAAAAAGGAATAAGTAAATGTATTATATTAGATATTTTTACAGTTGCATTTTGTGGAACATTTAATACCAAATCATTGAGTGTCTGTATTATGAGACATCTTTTCCTCTTCATCAAAAATGATTCACAAGTGGAGATTTCTGGAGCTATACAGTTATTGCTGTCATTTCACTTAGAAAGAGTGGATTGCTTTATTCTCAAGGGTTACATAAATTTATGCAGGGGACCTTCCTCTTTAAAAGCATTTTAATTTTTATGACATATGCTTACACTTATTTTTCCCTTAGATGTTTTATGTTATAATTGAGCTGAACATGAAGGTGGCAGTTACAAATTCCACATATTTCTGTCAAAAGTAGTTCTCTTGAGGATGACGTGAATTATTTGCAAAGATATTTCCTAGGTAACAAGCAATTTCCATCTTTAAGGAAGCTAATAATACAGTTTAGACTAGAAACTTAATATGGTGATACAAATCTTTGAGAACACACCAAACAAGATATCCTGCATGACATTGATAGCATTTTCTCTAACTATGCATATACATATTTTACCAGTTTCTGATTATCACTCTAACATATCTCCTGCACTTTCAAATAGACTGGGAAGCATGAAGTTCACACAAATTTGTATTAAATGGTCAAAAAAGATAGAGCCTCTCTGACAGAGCTTTCTCTCTAGGATGCAGAGGAAGCTTTCTTTGTGTACAGCTAGCACATATTTTTTAATCTGAAGGATGGAAGAGATTATGTGTGCTCTGGGAGGAGAGCTACATCACCAAAGGCTTCCTTGGAATGTCAGCATATTTTTCCTTATATATGCTGTACAAAAACCTTACCAAGTTATACTCTACTGGACAGCATACTATTAATTCCCATCTGTACTTAAGGAAGACATGTTACAAAATGAAATGCTTCTCAGGGTAAAATGAATAAATGAATTGTTAAAATACATTTTGACAAGTAGTTTTCTATTATTTTGACAAGAATTAGATGGAACAGCTATAGATGTAGCAGGTAAATATGGCTCACACATTGACATGTTACATTTATTTTATTTTATATACATGCTATTTTAAATTGAATTTTTTTTTTTCATTTCCAGAAAGCAGAAGATCTGAAAAATACAGAGTACATAATTTAATAGAGTTAAGTATATAGGAAACCCATTAGGTCTTGAACTCCAAGGCTGAGATTCACTGGTTTAAGTAAGTAATTTTTTTCTTTTTCCATTAGACCATCAGATTAGTGATTGGCTTGGCATGATCACCAGAAGATTTATAGATCTGTACATAAAGGAGGGCTACAGGCTTTTATCGTGCTACGAGAGTACTCTCACTAGACTATGCAGCTCTCACTAAAGTAAATTAAAAGCATAGTTTATATTCATATGCAAAGTAAAGCTTTCTTTGAAGTCTGTGATTATTAACATGTTTGAGGTTAAGCAGGTATATTTATATAAATTGCTGGATAAGGGCTAGTCTGTTCAGCATTTTGGAGAATCAAATTCAAATGTCCTGAGTCAACTGCTACTGATTTAATTTCCATGGCTATGAGATCTGTCCTTGTGGGTTAAAAAAAAAGAAGCAGCTCTAGCAGTCTCCACAGCAAGAGATCAAGAGAGACTGTGGTCATTGTCAGTGCAGTAGCAGGATGTTTATTAAATAACCTTTCCAAATGATCCCAGAAAAAAAACACTCCACATGAACAAAAATCCCAGTGGCTCTTGACTTTTTGATACAAGAAAACTCCTTCTCAGTCCCAGTTCTAGTGGTCTTTTAAAGAGTAATTATTACTGTAAATGGTGTATTTATTAATTTGGATTAACTGCACAAAGTGAATCCAAGACAACTTCCAGTTTTACATATGCATTGATGGATGTGGAAAATCCTTGAATACAGAACTGTTACAGTGTCTACCTGTAAATGAGACTCTGCTTTAATTTGTTAAATATAGAAGATACCTGCTGGCCAGAGCGTAACATCAGTAAAAAAGTCACCTTCCTTCTTTTTCTGTAAGAAAAAAGCTGATTTCTACATGAATCAGTGAAAATCAAACTAAATAAAGAAGACGTTAAATTATCTGTGCAGTATCAGCCATGCTGTCTTATACTAAATGCAGCAAGCATGCAGATGTACATTGTAGGTGTATCATCCAAGTCTTACTGTCAATTTAGTCTGATTTCTCTTGTTGTAAATGCTGCCCTGGCCTGCAACTCTTGGTGTTCCTCTTATATAGAGCAGCCAGGCAATCACATACCAAATACAGGGATATTCTAGGACCATGTTGTTCTTGTGGACTTTTTCAAATAATTTAGCTTAACCCAACGTGGCACAGAGTTCTCTGTTAGAAAGGAACTTACAGGGGCGTGAGCCGAACCTGGGAACTCCCATGTGGAATTTGTGGGATTAAAGTAGCACATGGGCATGGATCTTGACCAAATTGCTTAGACCTGTTTTAGTGACTACCGAAAACCTGCAGCTCAGCATAGCCTACACAATCTTTAATTCCCTTTGAAAGATATGGGAGCTAGGTATTTAAATAATAACTAAACTTTTGTGGATCTAGCTACTAATAGATAACAAATTTTAGGCACCTAATTCCCTTTGAAATCAACTAGGTTGGGAACCTCCCCTTCCTAGAGGCCTTCTTAAAAGTCCATCTTCATTTTTATTTCTGTTGGTGTGTCATTTAGCATCTTGTAATTCTGTTTCTTATCCTTACTTAGCCATCTTCATTAGCATGTTCACAAGATAAATACATTAAGCATCACAAGGCTGGGGACCACTGAAGTACTTGCATAGATAGTGTACGTACTGGTTGATTGTACCTCTAAACCATGTGATATTGCATTCACTTCAGCTAGCTTCATCCTTTCAGAAAGAACTAGCAGATCAATTGTTTCCAGAGCTGTGAAGCAGCAAGGTTAGGCCTTTTGCTCAGCATCCGTGTTAAAAAGAAAATGTTATTGTAACCTTCACTAACTGAAGAATACTCTAAGCACAAAAATAGTATTCTTCATCATTGCTTTTGTAAAGCAGTCTTAAACAAAGAAACTGGAGAGCTTTATACAGTGAAGGTGGAACAATGAGTGTCAGGGAAAGCTGGACTGTTCTGAAAACTGCAGTACAATGGAGCTTCACAGAGCATTTTGCTAGTCCTTCACCAGGCCGAGGAGACACAGCTATAAGGTTTTTCCCTAAATTATGAATTTTCATTTAGTATAGGAAGGATGTTGTGTTTGTTTACTTGTTTTCTGTGCAATTTTTGGAGCCTGAAATGTATCCTATTCAAGAAACGAATGCAATATCAAAATCTCAAAATGTCTTCAAAATGAGGGAAATTGTCACTCAAGTCAATTGAAATGTTTTATTTAATAGCTTCAAGTATTTGTTCTCTATTTAACTGTGGGGTTTTTTTTTTAGTCTTTTATTATATTCTAAAGTTATTTTTAGTTCAGAAAAGTAATTTTCAAATCTCAAAGCACCAGGATGAAATGTTTTGATGTTTTCTGAACTCTTTCTATGTCATTTTCCAAGGTCAGGTCTGTCCTGATTCCCATGAATAGGCAATTTCTGATTAAATACATATAACTGAAAGATTCCCGTTGCTGTTTTTAAAGGAATTTTTTAAAACAAGAACAAAGCTACTACTATTTGATACCTATATTACATGTATTCTAGTATCTGTAATTAGTGCAGAATATTTTCATTATCAGTTGAATTTTAGGACGTCCTAATGAATATCTTTGATTTCTTGGAAAGCTTTGTTTTGCTATCATGTTTCCAGTAGGATTTAGTTTAGATTGTCGGTGTCCTCTGCAGACCACTAATGCAACCACTGGCCACAGCAACCTTACTGCCTATAGTGTTTCCAATATAGAACATGAGAAGTGTATATGAAAGTTCTTAAAGATATTTAGGCAATGATCTGTTATTAAAGTTTTTGGGAGCCACTGCTCCAGATGCTTGCTGTATTTTTTTATCCTTAGGGAGGAGCCACAGCTTAGTTTCAAAGACCAAGGGTAAATTATTCAGTTGTTTACGTATTTTAGGCATTACAGCAGCTAAACGGATCCCACTGCTGTTCTGGCATCCTGAAGCAGTTCTGCTGTGACTCACAGAGGTACTAATGAAGTTATCTGGGTGCATTGCTGATGAGCAACTGTCCCTGCAAGTCACTGCTGGTTCCTGCCCCGCAGGCCTCCAGCCCCTGTCTGCTGCAAGGGCAATGCCCACCTGAGACGAGGCAGCTGGGGACAAGAAGAGTGTGAACCAGCACACACAGCATGGTGGCTTCAGGTTTACCCTCCTGCCTCTAAGAACAGATTTTGGCTCAGACTCCCCAGGATGATGTATTAGGGTAATGGATGAAGACAGAGCAAATGCTAAAGGCCATGAGGACTTGTGGAGCAGTAAGCTTTAGACCCAGGTGCCTCACTGCACATTCAGCTATGTCAGTGGGAATATGTGGTCAGAGGAGAGGGCAGAATTGGCAATGAAATATGACAGGAACGGTGAGGTAGCTCTGGGTTTTTTTGATTCTCAATTAATACAGAGAATTAATGCAGCAAAGTGAAATTAATTTTAAGTGAAAATAACACAAGTTCGCATCTCGCAGCTGTGATGGTATCTTGCTGTACCTGAAAGCTTTTCATAAAAGATGAGAAAACGCTTAATTTTTGAAACCCAGTGAGTCATCCTTATGGAAGAAGTCTTGTTTGAGTAAAAGAAATGCAGCTTGAGAGAGTGCAAATATTATACTCCTTAAATGTAATTTTTAATACTCAAGTTAGCTGACTGAACTTGGTGTGATTTTTCAGGCAGTGAAAGGACAAGTTCTGGTAGTAATCATATCATACACTCAAATTGAAGCTGTATTCCCAATGACTTTAAGTACAGCTAGCTGACATGATGCTGAACATGAATTGTCTTTTGCTATATCAGCTGCAAAATCCGCATTATGTTTGCAACTGTTAAAAATGGAAGAGGATGAAAATGTCCCGTGTAAGCAGGACTGTTGAGCTACTGTGTAAATAAAGAGCTTTTATTACTATTTTGTTATACTCTCACACATAATGGAAAAAACTGTTACAATATGCAATATTTATCTTGTATTTCTAAAGTAATTTTGAAAGATTATGTGACAGATGTTAACAAATCTGCTTTTGGCTTTGCTGCTGTATGAAGTAATATATCATAAAATGACCAAAGGATAGAACTCCTTGGTCGATTTCTTAAGTAGCATTCTGCCAGAAGATTTTCCTGTCCCTCCCATAAAGGCTCACACAACAAACATGTTCATAGAGCTGAGTCTTTCATATTCAGACCTTACCAACCTGTACATTAAAAAAGTTACCTCCTCCTTATTTGTGAATATTTAATAACAAACACTATGCTGCAGTCAGATCTTATTTTTTGAAGAATTCATTGTATACAGAAAATATTTTAGAAGACATTTACTGAAAGGCTATTAAGGAACCAACCATGAAATTAAATGAATTTATGTTTATGTATTGTGTTTTTTTCTCTAAACTCTAATGAAATGGTTTGGGAAATATTTATGTAAATGTTGAGGTATGATAGAATATTTTAAGTTGGTTCCAGTACAGTGAGCAACAGAATTTCATTAACAGCAGTGAGACATCCTCCAAATCAAATAAAACAATCCTAATTTTCATTCTCATCTACAAGAAAATGCCATAAAATTCAGAGAAATGAATGTGCAGAATTGGATTTTAAAATGACTTGATAGGTTTTAGTCATCCACTTTCTATTGACTTCAGAAAACCCCCATCAGGAAGTTGTTGCTTTGCAAAAACAGTATCAACATTTCAGCCCACTAAAATTGTTCAAGGTCACAGGAAACGCATTAATACCTGAATCAGAAAGCAGGAATCTTTCCCTCTCCTTTTTGTCACACTGTTCAAGCTCCAGCTATCTTTGCTTTCCCTCCTCTTCTCCTCCTCCCAAACAGGAGCACCCTATCTACTCATTCATCCTTAAATGTGAAGACCCTCCTACTGCTCCATCAGATCTCAGCAGCCTTTCTGTCTTCTTTCTGTCCCCAGTCTCAAAACAAGAGGACTGGTCTAACTCTTCTAGCACTGCTTTCAGTGCTGAAAGAGCTCTACATATTATTTTTTTGCCTCTTAGCCCAAGATTTCCTCTCATTTTTTGACCCCTATTTGATCTTTCAGTTCTATATTTGTGGTTCTTGTTCTTAGTCCCCTTTGAATAAATGCAAATAACTGGTTATGGTTCTTCATGCTCCAAAAGCAAAACAGTAGCAGAGAAGCAGCAGCTTTGCCTGTATACAACATTACTGACACAGCCCTATCTGTCGTGCTTAAGATGTTCCACAGAGAAGTGGCATCTTAATGTATTCTATGACTTTCTGCTCTCCTGTTCTTTCTTTTAGGGAGCTGTCAGGCTCCTTTACATGTTTGTTGGGGTTAGCTGTGCCTCTGTGGATGTCCTGACCTGACAGTTGCTCTTCTGCAGTTCCCTAACAGCGGGGGAGAAACATCTATCAGAGGTCACATGTGCTGAACTTCCTCCTTGGCAAGGGAGCAGAGCGGGAATTACCCCTGTGGAGCCTTCCAAATTGTAAAAACAAAGAAATGAGCTGCTGTAGCACTCGATCTTTTGATGTTAAAGCAATCACTCCCTGCCAGAACTTCAGTGCCTCATTCCTTTTCCTGGGGTCAGCTTCCTCTGTAGCACTCACATCAGATGCTGATGCCCTAGGCACTGCCTCATCTCTCTCATTACTTCCCTTGGCATTTGCCAAATCACCCACACTGTCTCTGTTCATACTGGGAGTCATAGCCATTCTCTTTGAAGCTCTTAGGCACAGTTTGCTCTCCCCAAATGTGCTGCAGTGACCCTCTTTTCTCCATCAGCCTAGCTGTTCGGTGTTTCCCCAGCACTCCATGTGCTGCTTCCCTTTTTCTCCCTCCCTCATCTTCCACAAATCACCCTGAAGATGGTCTGCGGGCACTGCGATCTCCAGGTCAGAATCGGTGGTCAGTGCTCTGAATCTGAACTGTCTATCACATTTTTAAACAGAACAGCAGGTAAACTAGCAAACATTAGGAGAAAAGTTCTGAAGGAAGGCACCTACAGCTTAGTCAGGCTGTCTACTAACCTTAACATGCAAAAACTAGTTTTAAACTGAAAGGTGCAAGGGTTGCTACTTTTCTTGCTCAAGGATATTAGCCTTCTTCAAAACAAGGCCTAAGAGCTGATACCCTTTATTTACAGGGGTTTCTATTCCAGATAACTCTAAGTGCTCTGGAAAGCTCCTTCTCTGCTCTTAAGGCTTTGTGTGTGAACACAAAGGTGCTTGTATATCTTCATTCCTCTACATGATACCAGGACCTTTGAGGCTCTGTTGTTCTTCCCTTATACTCAGTGTTATGACTGAAAATTTCCTAGCTTCAGCCTGATAACTCATAAGGCTTTTAGGGCTCTCATTACCTCTTTGGAGTCATCTGCCAATAAGAGTAGATCTAATGAAGCTTAGCTAAATAATAAGGTTGAGCTAGGCCAAACTCAAGGGCAACAGTGGTGGATCCCCCTGAAAACTATGATGCATCTTAAGCTGCATCTAGCTCTAGCATCCCCTCATCAGCATGAAGACAACTCCAAGAATGGCAAAAGAGGAATTCAGAGGTGCTCCTGTAGCTCTAACTCTTGATGAGACTGATTCAGTGATTTTTTGAGGGGGATCAACAGACACGTGCTGTGAGATGAGTCTGAAAGGGTCTGTGGGATTCAGGATGCAACAGTAGGAGGGGAGGCACTGAATGTAAGGCTGCCTCTTGGTCAGAGGAACATCTGCTCCCCAAGGTCTCCTACAACAATGAGTCGTGAATGGGTTAGAGCTGTCAGTTATGTGAAGATTTCCTTGTAGATGGTGTTTTTCTTGACTCTGAGACCCCAAAGACCTGTTAATCTGGTATTATGTATGTATGTGCATGTTTGTTGCCAGGTTTGCCACTCCCAAGTGTGGGCACAAAGAAACTGCTTATCCTGAGTAAGTTTTCTCCTTCAGCCTAATAGGACCGACAGAAGTGATGGGAAACTTCACTTGCTGGACCAGAGAGGGAAGAGAGGTATAGCAGCTCTCTCCTTCTGTGCCTAATGTGGTCCAGCATGGGTCTTGATGTTCAGGACTAGCTTGACTGTCTGAAGAAGAAGTTGTTTTAGGGTCAAGAGAAGAAGGAGGAGGACGAGGAGCAAGAACAGTGTATGACTAGCCTGATTCCTTCATTTAGCTCATATCCTCTGTTGTTCCCAGTCCTCTGCCTCCACAGGTGTCATTGGTTGTGAGAACTGGGTCAGACCATGGCTTTAAGGCTCGGCAAGTCTGTGCTTAGCTATTCTGGTTTTAAGTCTAGTAATAAATCAAAACTATCTAATTCATCTTACTATGTATTTCATAATTATTCCAGGTTTGAAGTGTCTTAGACCTTAATTCTTAACCATGTACCTTAATCATAAAATGTATCTTTCTTAAGGACTGCCCTAAAATTTCTATTTCAAGTCTCCATTTCACATATATATTTTCAGAATTGGAAAATAGGAATAATTGTAAGTTTATTTGAATAAATCTAATTGTGCATAACTATATTTTAAAATAATTTTATAGGGTACTTTTGAATTTCATTTTGCCTCCCTTTTAAAATATTTGTCTTGAAAGAACATCGTAGCATTCTCTTTAGGTTTCTCCTTTCTGTCTTGTGTGGTGGTGATTTACAGATACAACCTTAGAAGCAGCTTAGCAGTTTTTTGGCCTGGGATCTCTGTCAGTGTAGGCTATTATACTGAGCTTTTCACCTCAGGTAGAACATTAATAACTTGTGCTTTCAGGAATTAAACATCATATCCACATTTTTTTGATTCTTTTCTTACCGGTTTTCTTCGAACAAAAGGAATTGTTGTAATGGTCCAAGCTCAGAGTGATAGAGACCAGAGGACATTTTTTTCCCTTTTGGATTATTTTTTGACAGCCTTTCTATTTTTGTCAGATTATTCAATATATCATTTTCCTCACATGAGAGAAAGCAGCTATTATTTTACTTGCCAATGGTGCAGAAAACGACACAAATGTTTTAGTTACTGAGCATTCTTAAAGTTCTTCCTGAGCATTGGGCATCTATAAAAATAGGGTATTACTTTTGATTAGCACCAAGAGATTTTTTTTTTCCTTTAAGATACGTCTATTTTGGGTGCAAATAATTTAGAACAGTGTCATTAGTAAAATAGATGAGAGATACTATTGATCAGAGAGACACATGCGTTAAGTATTCTGGTGTCAATATGAGCATAAGCTTGTTACACAGACCTCTTGTTGGCAAGATCATTTTAAAAAAATCATGATTATAAATTGCTTCAACTAGTCAGATCATATAAAATCTACTTGTACTGTAATATTCCAGATGCTTGATTACTGTTCTTCAGTGTAGTGAGTTGCCAATTTCTCCCTCCTGAGAATGTGTGACAGATTGTAATACAATCTGTTGATGTTCTCGATTGTAACTAAAGTACATCTTTGTCACCCATGCTGAAAAACTGGGACATATACTGTAAATGTATAATTTTCTGAAATGTACGCTAGTGTTTTGTGTTCCAGCAATTTCAAATGGTACATGACAATATACTTGGTCTGGTGAGGAGGAGAATCAGAGGCAGAGGAAAACAGAGCAGATAATTAGAGCAGCAAAATGTAGTGGATATGCTAATTCCATGGACAATACAGGTTAAATTGTCTTTGTTGTGCATGCTGGTGTTTGGGGAAAGGGAGAGGAAAAGAATAGAGGAAACCATACTTGTGTTGCTCCCTGCCCTCCATTTTCAGCTTCAAAAGGTCCAGGCACAACAGCCATCCCAGCACAAAGTTGTAAGTGGTTTGAAAGTGAATGGCAGAAAGGAAGGAAGGTCACAAGCTTATGCTACACCACCTCACTGAGCTTTCACAGCAGCACGGCATGGTGTGTACTGTCCCTTTGTGTGCTCTGGTCTGTGCAGGGAGGAAGAAGAGCTTTTGCTGGCCGATGCTATGCTTGTGCCGTGGGGTCAAACAAAGAATTTGAGGTGTATTAAAAGAGTGATAAATGTTACAGCCAAGTCAAGGACAGGCAATAAATTCTGAAATGGGGATAGTTTATTCGCTCCCTTCCCCTGTCAAGGAAAGTTGGAGATAAAAGGGCTTTTTTTTGGTTCTCCCAACATGACAACTTCTTTCCGCATCTTCCCCCCTCAACCTCCTTTCCAATCACAACCTTTCATTGAAGTTCATTAATGTTGCAGCTCAGGGAAACATTTAAACTTTAAGTACATCCCCACTCAGCAAATGACCTAGCTACCTAAAATATAGCTGCCTTGGTCTGGTCCTCTCACCCCCTCACAACCATACATGTTGTAGTTTCTTCCCTGAGCACTTTGATCATGAGGCTAGAGACCTAGACCTGCACCAGCTTTGGGTCCTGCCCCTACATCATACCCTGGTAGCTCTTATATCTCAGCATGGGTTTCACGTGTAGCTTCGTCTAACATTGACTGCCTCTGAAAGCAGCAGTCCCACTCCTCGTCCGTATTTGGCTCCTTCTCCTTGATTGGAAATTGCAGTTGTGCAGCTGCAGGGTCAGCTGGCTTCAGCGGGCTCACACAGCAGAACGCCACCCTGCAAAATCATACCTCATTTAAGTTGGCTCCATCACCTGTGGCTGCACAGACTCGAGGTCAGACTCCAGTCAGTTTTAGGACTCTACCCCTGCAGGTAGGGCAGGTGTTCTGGAAGTGGGGCTGCGCACTCCAGGAGTGCTAGTTCAGATGGGCTCCACAGAGCTGTAACACAAAATTGTGCCCTCAGACTTCCCTGTGGAGATGAAGGTACGTACTTCCTTCCTGCACATAGTGCTTCTGTGCTCATGGACGCAATCTGCCCCACAGTCGTGAGATATTAATGTTTGGTTATACTGCGTTGCAACAGCAAAGACAAAGAACTTGTGTTTTCCACATTGTTAAATGCATAAATATGGGTGTATGACAGGAACTCTTCTGTGGTCTCTGTAGACCACACATGTACCTGAGGATGAGTCTGGAGGTAAGAGAGAAAGGAATAAAATAAGACACGGTGGTTTTAAACCTTTTTCTGTTTAACCACAATTTCCCCTTGTCTGCTTTAGCTGACTGTTTTCCACTGCTTCAGGGGTTTTTATTTTTGTTTTTCCCCCTCTGTGTTAATTTTGGAATATCTGGATTAACACAACAAAGAGAAAAGCTGAGGTGGTAGCTTTACTGCTAGTCTTCTACTAAACATCTTGCATAGATACAATAATCTGACAGAAACTGTGTCTCTTGGAATTTAGGTGTAAGATCAGGCTCTGATATAGTGAAGGGCATGAGACCTGGCTGCTCTACTAAAACTCGACATAGTGCGTGCACATTTGTAAATGTACTTTATGGAATTCACTGGAAACAGCATATAGTTATCTCAGGCTATAATTTGGTCTGAGGAGGAAAATAATGATGTTAATTCACAGCTCTATTAATTACACTGGAAGTATTATTTTTTAAACATGTCAGTTTGAAAACAGCTTTTGTTCTTAATTGTGTTTTATTCCAGTAGAGAAGCTCTGTAATTTCCATGGTGTGTGAGGTAGCTGTGATACACACTGGAACAAAAAGCTGACTTATGAAAGGTGGATGTATCTGAAAGGAATTACTAGGTTCTGCCTGCATCTTTGAAAGGAGCACATAAAATCAAATAGGTAGTCCTGCTTCCCTGGCAGTTTGTGAAGCCATTCAGCGGGAACAAGTTCAATTTTTAGGTAAGCATGTTGCTCAGGTCATGTTCTCCTATCTTTGTTTGTGTTGAATAATACCTCCCATTGGGAAGTCAATCATTTCCATGTTGTGAAACCAGTAATTGTAAATGTGGCAAAATTGGTAGGTTAGTGTACAGGAAAATATGATTTAGTCTTAGGAGGACTAGGAGTGTTTTTAGTCTTAGGAGGAAGGGTATAGTTTCCTGGCTAGTATTCTAGAATACTATATAGTTAAATGAGTTATTTTAAATACTGCATAAAACTTAGTAAGTAGCTGTTTATTTACTACTAGCCAATATTCAAATACATAATATTAGATTCACCAAGCTATAGGTTTTCTCCTTTCTGAACATGACCAGTCCTATCTGTGGACTATGCTGCTGTACTAAGGGAAAGTGTTAACTGCATATGAAGATTTGAAAAAGTATACATGTATGTACTTGATTTTTTTGGTAGCAGATGGTGCTGAAAGAAGATAATCTCAAAGAGGTCATTACAGGATAATATGGAGATCAAATAAACAAATTTATGTCTGAAGATAAATTATATTCAGTAACATACATTGCTGATAGCTTCAATATTAACTAAAACTTATGCATCTAAGTAGGCCTGTTGATGTAAAAATTTTCCAGGTTAATGCTCTTTGGCTGTTTGTTATTTTTATAACAGCTATTTCCTTAAAATTCCTCACAAGATGAGCTAGTGATAGTGTTATTAAAACTGAACGTAATGAAGAGGGAAAACTGAGGCACAATCACCCATTTTCTGCAGTGATATCCATAAGAGGTTATCACTAAAACCGCAATAAAATAGTGTTATAAATTTTGTCTTGGATTCTTTTCAAAGCTTGGTCTGTTCTGACACCAAGCAGACCCATCAGGCTTCTAACTATGCATTTCTGCTCAGGCTGTGGTGAGTTTGGAGGCCCTGGCTGCTTTTTTGGGGGAGTAGCCCCACCTTTAGGTATGTCTACTCATGGGGTTTTCCTGTAAGAGAGCTCCCACAACTCATGAATATATTTATATATAAATATAAGATAATCTCAGCATGCAAAACTTTTAAAGTGATCTGAACTGCCATATGCAAAAATTTAGGAATTATGTAGCTTAATGCTGCTGAGCGGGGCTGACCTGTTTCCCAGTTTCTCTCCCTGCAGGTTGCTAGCCTATGATGGAGGGATCTCGGTAGCAATGTGGGACTGGGCCGTGGAGATGGCTGCTTAGAAGTGGGATGAATCCTAAGTATTACAGTGAAAGGCAAAACTCCCATAATGATGATAAAATGTAATGCTGAATAAAAGGTGTCTGCAGTCACCCTTTATGCAGTCACAGAATATGACTTATAAAATTGGAAAGACTGTTTTTCTTGTGCGAAATATTCATTTAAAAGCCTTGCATAGAAACATTTGGGCTTTGTTTTGATTTTTTATTATTTTCAGAGAAGAAAACAAAATTAATAATGACAGACTTTGTATATGGACATATTCATTTGTGTGAAGAATGCTCTATAAACATAAGCCATATTTTACTGTGGGTTTAGATATGTCACATTCTCTTCTACATCAGGACCACCCCACAAATAGATGTTCCTTTTTAAAGTTTAAGAAATGAGGAAATGAGAACCATGACAGTAGGTCAGTGGGTAATATATACCTGCTCTCACTTGTTTAAATTATATTTCCTGTGGCTCAGCAGTATCTGGAGACTATTGTTCCCTGGGCTAATGCAATCTTTCCACACGAAAAGCTCTTGATCTGTTCCTTATCTACACTCCAGTTGCTGGCACCAGTGTTTCATCCATTTGGTGCTCAAATGCACAGAAAGCAAATACATATCATTTCAATGTTGAGGTATCCTTCTTCTAGAATCTTTAGCTCAGCTTATTTTCATTAAGCAAGGTTTTTCCTGTCAGCAATATACATGCCCTCATGTCCTTCACCCTAGAGAGAGAGTGAGAAATGAAGAAAAGGAAAGGGTCTATGAGGCTTCAAAAGCAAAAATGTTTAGAAGCATGCTGCTTTTCAAACAAAGAAAGTGAGATTTACCTTGTGTATGTGAGCACATATGGAATTATTGCATCTTTATTATTGCACATTGGTACACAGATGCATATGCACACATTCTCTCATTTTACTTGTGACATAACGGCTATTAACAATGGTGTTATCTAAAATAAATAAAAAAAGACCTGGTGCTGTTTGATTCTAAACCCTTTTTTCTGCTATTAGCATCAATGCGAGTCCATGCTGCACATTAGCTAACAGAATTAGTTCAGTTTATCATGTTCTTTTTTATTCTTGAGATTTTCAGGAGGCATTTAAAAATGTACATCTGCATAACAGATTGATTTTTTTTCAGAGAAGCAAAGGCTTGTTTGCTGTTATTAATTTGAACTGGTGGGACTCAACATTTCTGAAAATCAGATTCACATCAATCTACCAAAATTCATTAGACTTTAACTCATAGCATGACATTCTGAAATCTGGAATATCTCTTAGACCTCACTCAAGTAAACTCCGAGATTATTTAATGAATATTAAAAGTTAAAATACTGTGAAAAGATACTTTCTATTTGAGAAAAGATTTGCAAGTATTTAAATTAATTTTCCTTGTAAAACCCCACAAATCTCTCCACATCAGAGATCATTAAAAAAAAAATTAAAGAAAAACAGAGATGATGAACTTCCACAAAAGCTTAGCCATGCAATTACCAGATTACTAATAGAAGTGTAAACCATAATTTTGAAAAATTTCAGTTATTTACCACAAGATAGTATTGTATCAGTCAGAACAAAAAGAATGTAAGAATGTACCAAAAAAAGCCCGTAATTTACTGATCAAGTGCTATGAAAATTAAATATTGTAGTATTTAATTACAAGCTTTTATATGAATAATTTAATAAAAGAAAGCAGGAGCTTATAGGAAGACAGTCTTAACACAGTAATAGGTCTGAGTTTTCATATGCCTCTTTTTATTTCAGATTATTGTTAATTATAAATATGAATACTTCTAAGTACCTTCACATGTAATATTTAATTATCAATAATTTATAATTTATCATCTTTGCACAGTCACTCTGTACTGTATTATGATTACTTGTTTTTAATTAAAATTAATACAAAATTTGGTGTATGTAAAAGCCCAAGCATTATACAGAGGTAATTATTTATATAAAGTAAAGTCTCTCATTACCCTGGGAGATAAAAAGGCCTTTAACAGTAGGAATGTTATCAGCCTCCAGTGACCAACTGTCTTCGCCTCAATAATTAAAGAAGTAAGTAAATGTACCCAAATTTAGCCTTTTTAACCTCTGTAGTTATGCAGACTGTGTGCTGACTGAAGACAGTAGTGAAAGATACTGGCATTATGCCAGGGACATTTCTCTCAGTCTTAAATAAATACCATAGAATTGTAATCAACATATTGTGTGAGGATCCTGCTGAGCTATATTTCTTTTCATAATGAGAGTTCTTAAGCATTTGAAATAGAAACCAATATAATAAATAGTTTTTATAAGGGATTAAAAAAAATGTGAAGTACTCCGATATTTGCCTGTGAAAGTTTGCTTTTGTAAACAACTGTGGTCAAAACCAACTTTCAAGATAAAGTTATTCATTCATTCTGCTGAATCTTCATGGGGATTTGAATCAGTAGTCTACTAACAAATGGGTCCAATTCTCTGAACTATTTCACTGCCAATTTTGTTTAACAGACTTTTCCTTATACTATGAGACAATCATGTGGAGCATCAGTCTCTGAGGAATGGGCATGAAGTTTTAGGCTTACTTTTTGAAGAGGATTCAGGCTTACTTATGCCTGGGTGGGATTTCCATTTACAATTCCTCTGGAGCCCACTGGTGGGTAGGCTGCAAGAAGGTTTGCGGGATTAAGACTATTATGGTGAGTATATGTCTTTAGTTTCAAAATATGTCCTGCTTGTATTATTTTTGAAAAGTTATTGAATATGCAAAACAGCTCAAAATGAGAGTAACTGACCAGCTGGCCTAAAAGATTTATCACCAGGAGGTTCATTAGCATCTCTATTTCAGTATTACATCCAGTTCCCTAGTATTGTTGCAGCTACAAAAGGTACAGCCCATTTGAGGCTTAATTCCTCAAACATAGCTCACCATAAGTGGTGTTAAATGACCTCATCAAGCATATACTCCAGATTTTTAAAGAAATGTATAGGTCTCAAGATACTGTAAAGCTTCACGCTTACTAGCAGAGATGGCAATAACCTGTGTAAGTGCTTTGGAAAACTCTCTAAAGCATGTTGCAAAGCAGCTAAACACCTCTTCTGTTAAGCAAATAACTTATCATACCCTTACGAGCTACTATAAACTCCTGAAAATCAAAGGCAAAAGAAGCATGAAGTGCAGCATTTGAACTGGCTGTGAATTAGATCAGCCTGTGCAAGTCCAAGGGGTACACAGCTGAGACACTCGGCAGGAGAGATTAGAACACGGTTACTGTACTCATATCTGAGTACACCTTCCCCGTTTCATCAGCACATGGCTTGCTCTTCTCCCTGAGCGAGACAACTTGTCACCTCAATTTAGGAGATAGCAAGGTGTTAGTAAGGTCTGGGGATTCTGTGTTTAAATGCTCATTAAGAAGATTTTACATGTTACCTTTTTCTCCACTTCAGACCTATTATACAATTACAGTACTGTTTGTGAGATAGTTCACTAAGTTAATTATCACTTGTGAAGCTGTCTCTACTCCCACCCACCATTTTTTCTACAGCTGTTTAAACATGCTGTTTTTCTTCTTTGGCAGCAGCCATGCTAAGGTCCTAATTTACTAACATTTAAAATGTTTTGTCCTCTCAGGTATCTCCCCAAGTTTCTTTTACTCATTTGGGTGTTGCCAGAATTCTGTTGGAATTTGTTGAATCCTCGCTTCAGGATGTCATGTTTACTAGATGATAATAGTGATGTTTGGTGATTGAGAACAAAGGCTGCTGAAATCAGCAGAAAGAATCCAATCCCTCTGAGAAAATGAATATTCAGAAAATGGTGTCTTACCAAAGATACATCATTAATTTGTTAGAAGTGGAGTCAACATGCATTATCTGCTGTACGCAAGCCAAGACTGCTGTTTGACATTTACCTGAGTAATAAAGGGAAAAAGATCTAGCTACGAAAACAAATCATTGGAAGTATTGTGCTAAGAGTGAGAGGACTCCTACCCATCTAAACCATCTAAAGGTTTTTCCCTAAATAAACATGTTAGAAATTGGCAGCGAAAACATTGAGTAGGAATTTCAATCATGGCAAGCTATGGGAAGAAATGTAACAATTTAAATTTATTCCACTTGGAAGTCTGCACCAGTACTTTTTCTTCTCTTTGGGTGACACTGTGCTATAGTTGTTATCTATAATAGACACTGTGGAGTGGTGATAAAGGAAGACTCCCTTCCCAGAAAGGCTGTGAGGTAAATGTGGCGGTCCAGGTGTGAGTCTGGGCCCTCTCTGCTGGTTGACATGGTCGCAGCAGCACTAGCCACATGCATAGCTGAGGCTGGCACCGTGGAGGAAGCACACCTTCCTCCTCCTTCTCCAGCTCTCACATGCACACTGCCTGTACAGGAGATTCTCCTCTCCCTACCTCCACAACGTGCTTGGAACTGGTGATAGCTGCTGATGCAGGAATGATCCTTTCCAAATTCCTGTGGGTGTGGATGGTGCAAAGGTGTGTCAATGCTCTGTACACCACATGCCTCTGTGCCTTCGGTCAGAAAGGTGGAGGCAGGTGGCTTGGGATGCTTGTCCCCACCTAGAGACAGCAGATACTCTAAGGTTTATGTGGCCAAAAATCTGCCCCCTGCCTTGCCTTTGCTTTGGATAAGGTAGCAGCAGGGTTTGCACTGGTCCTGCACAAGGACCTGCACAGGAGCTATTTTCTTGGGGAAAAAAAGTCATTGTGGGTGAGATGGAAGAATCACTCAGGATGAATTTTGCTTGCAAGCAACATGTTGGTTCAATGTGGGCTAAGTGAACAAAACACAGCATGTGGAAAAGGAAGCCTGGAGCAATGGAATGACTTACTTCAAAGGATGAAGTTCAGTTCCTATTTAAATGTAGATTTATTTTTCTTAAGCTGAAGATAACTGACTGTTGGACCATCTAATAAAAAAGTAATGTATTCTCCATTACCCAAAGTTTCAAAATGAGGATGTGAGGTCTTTCTTAAAGATATTCTAGCTAAACCATAAATTACACAACCAAACATTGAATCTATCATCAGATTCAGAAGATTATCACAAAACCTCTGTGTGGGGCCCTCAAAAACTACAGGTCTGTTATTTATGCAGTGTCACGAAGGGACAATTGTGGAGGGGAGAATGAACTTTGAATACCAAGGCTGGCTGATATCCTCAGTGATAACCTACAGATCCTGATGCGATCACTTGTGTTTTATGTAAATACACTCTGAAATAAATGACTCAAACCACTGTCAGAGGGAAAGTTCTATAAATTAAGCATTATCACATAGGCAATGTACACAAGCACTTTTTCATAGTAATGCATCTTGCCTATCCTAAAAGTACCTGTTTATGACAATATGCTCTGATTTAGTTTACTAAAATAGGGCATTTATCAAAGATGCAGAAACATGTGTTTGTCTTTCCAGGTGAAAGTAGTGTGTTAACAGCTTTTGAATGATGTACAGTATATATAGCACATTCTTTAGACCTCAGGGATATAAAGGAACAGCAGCTTTGTTTAGGGTCACAAAAGCTGATGTTCCTCTATCAGGTTTGCTCACTTTTGCTAATTTCTTCTAAACTTTAATATTTCAGCTCTTTGAATATTACTTTGTTTTGCAAGTAATTTTTTGGAATTATGAGGACTGTCTGAAGAAATGAAGACTATTCAAAGCGAAAAGAAGAGTATGAACTGTACCTTACTTTTCTTCCAAAATAAACATCTTGAAGCTTGGATCCCTAGTCGTGATCTAGCTAGCCATGATCTACCCCCGACTTTGCTAGAGCTGTAGGATTTACACCAGGTAAACATTTGGAGCAGAATCTCTTTGTCTTTTATTTTGACATCTAAGTTATTTCCATTTTGTTATAATCAAACATCTCCATTCTATTGACTTAATTTGTCTTTCTATATAATTAAACTGTGTTTTGTCCCCCAGAGTTATCATTACTTACTTTTCCAGGAAGTTCCTATGGACTACCTTCTGTTTGCAGTTGATGTTTACACTCTTTTTCTGCTGATGTTTACTGCTGTTGAAAACAAATCGTAAGCTATATGCAAGTTGGACAGGTCTCATCTGTTTTAAAGTCTCATTTTTACTGTAGCACTTACAAATCCAGGCTACCTATCACAGAGATGGGTTTACAATGATTACATGTTTACTAGTTCTTCCATAATTTCATACACTAACATTTATTCCACCAATTCATGTGATGCAGTCCCACACGAATTAGTTTAACTAAGCTAATGTATAATTAGTGTTTCTCTCCACCCCCATGTTTGCTACCTTAACCAGCTGGGAATTCTGCTCGTACTTTATGTTCCAGAGAAATCTGAGATTATCAGTGTTTGAAGTATTTTCTTACTTTATGTATTCAGAAACGTGACTCGTTTGTAGATCAGAATTTCAGAATCCCTTTTGTTTTTTAAATACTTTAAGAGATGTGACAAGGATATTTTTTAGTGTCTTTTAAACTCAGGCATTTACTCTTATATA